>NW_026729363.1:47500-87419 GCF_030272615.1 Cryptomeria japonica | reverse complement strand
CTGGCGCGCGCGAAGTTGGAAGTTGGGTTAATTGCCCGGGCGCGCACCTTCGCCAGGGTGGGCACCTTGGTGCGCAAACCTTGGCTGGGCTGCGCACCAGGGCGGGCTCAAGATGGCACCAGCATTCCCTTTTTCTCACTATCTTTCAAAACGGAAATTTTAAAATCTCGTTTTTTTTTTGCCTTTTATGGAAATTAGTGAAGGCATCGCATCAAAGGTGCGCACCTCGCTGCCCACCTTGGTGTGCTCCGAGGTGCCCACCACGGTGCGCAACGCCGGTGCGAACCCGGGAGCGCCCCGATGTGTGCTCCAAGGTGCGGCGTGCACGAAGTCGGACCCCGGTTTGCCCCGGGTGCGCACCTCGCGTGCACCTTGGTGCGCACACCTTGGCTGGGTTGCGCGGCCTGGTGGGCACCATGGTGCGCACCAAGGAGCGCTCCGAAGTGTGCTCCAAGGTGCGGCGTGCACGAAGTCGGAGCCCGGTTTGCCCCGGGTGCGCACCTTCGCCGCGGTGGGCACCATGGCGTGCACGAAGTCGGAGCCCGGTTTGCCCCGGGTGCGCACCTCGCGTGCACCTTCGCCGGGGTGGGCACCTCGGCTGGGTTGCGCGCCCTGGTGCGCACCAAGGAGCGCTCTGAAGTGTGCTCCAAGGTGCGGCGTGCACGAAGTCGGAGCCCGGTTTGCCCCGGGTGTGCACCTCGCGTGCACCTTCGCTGCGGTGGGCACCTTGGCTGGGTTGCGCGCCTTGGTGGGCACCATGCAGTGCACGAAGTCGGAGCCCGGTTTGCCCCGGGCGCGCACCTCCGCCAGGGTGGGCACCTTGGTGCGCACAACTTGCCTGGGCTGCGCACCAGGAAGGGCTCAAGATGGCACCCGCGTTCCGTTTTTTTCACTATCTTTCAGAACGGAAATTTTAAAATATCGTTTTTTTTTGCCTTTTCTGGAAATTAGTGAAGGCAGCGCATCAAAGGTGCGCAACGCTGGTGCGAACCTGGGAGCGCTCCGATGTGTGCTCCAAGGTGCGGCGTGCACGAAGTCGGACCCCGGTTTGCCCCGGGTGCGCACCTCGCGTGCACCTTGGTGCGCACACCTTGGCTGGGTTGCGCGCCCTGGTGGGCACCATGGTGCGCACCAAGGAGCGCTCCGAAGTGTGCTCCAAGGTGCGGCGTGCACGAAGTCGGAGCCCGGTTTGCCCCGGGTGCGCACCTCGCGTGCACCTTCGCCGCGGTGGGCACCATGGCGTGCACGAAGTCGGAGCCCGGTTTGCCCCGGGTGCGCACCTCGCGTGCACCTTCGCCGGGGTGGGCACCTTCGTGTGCAGACCTTGGCTGGGTTGCGCGCCCTGGTGGGCACCATGGTGCGCACCAAGGAGCGCTCCGAAGTGTGCTCCAAGGTGCGGCCTGCACGAAGTCGGAGCCCGGTTTGCCCCGGGTGTGCACCTCGGGTGGGCACCTTGGTGCGCATGCCTTGCCTGGGCTGCGCACCAGGGCGGGCTCAAGATGGCACCCGCGTTCCTTTTTTTTCACTATCTTTCAAAACGGAAATTTTAAAATCTCATTTTTTTTTGCCTTTTTCTGGAAATTAGTGAAGGCAGCGCATCAAAGGTGCGCACCTCGCTGCCCACCACGGTGCGCAACGCCGGTGGGCACCCGGGAGTGCTTCGAAGTGTGCTCCAAGGTGCTGCGTGCACGTTGTCGGAGCCCGGTTTGCCCCGGGTGCGCACCTCGCGTGCACCTTCGTCGGGGTGGGCACCTTGGCTGGGTTTGCCCCGGCTGCGCTCCGAAGCGGGGTTATTGGAGCGCCGCCTCTTTTTTTGTCGGAGCGTTTGGTGGGGTTTCTCGCATTGGCTCTTCCGAGGCCCGGTTGCCACCCTGGCGCGCACGAAGTCGGAAGTAGGGTTAATTGCCCGGGTGCGCACCTTTGCCAGGGTGGGCACCTTACCTGGGCTGCGCACCAGGGCGGGCTCAAGATGGCACGCGCGTTCCGTTTTTTTCACTATCTTTCATAACGGAAATTTTAAAATCTCCTTTTTTTTTTGCCTTTTCTGGAAATTAGTGAAGGCAGCGCATCAAAGGTGCGCACCTCGCTGCCCACCTTGGTGTGCTCTGAGGTGCGCACCCGGGAGCGCTACGAAGTGTGCTCCAAGGTGCGGCGTGCACGTTGTCGGAGCCCGGTTTGCCCCGGGTGCGCACCTCGCCTGCACCTTGGCCGGGGTGGGCACCTTGGCTGGGTTTGCCCAGGGTGCGCTCCGAAGCGGGGTTACTGGAGCGCCCCCTCTTTTTTTGTCAGAGCGTTTGGTGGGGTTTCTCGCATTGGCTCTTCCCAGGCCCGGTTGTTGGGTGCGCTCCCACCCTGGCGCGCGCGAAGTTGGAAGTTGGGTTAATTGCCCGGGCGCGCACCTTCGCCAGGGTGGGCACCTTGGTGCGCACACCTTGGCTGGGCTGCGCACCAGGGCGGGCTCAAGATGGCACCAGCATTCCCTTTTTCTCACTATCTTTCAAAACGGAAATTTTAAAATCTCGTTTTTTTTTTGCCTTTTATGGAAATTAGTGAAGGCATCGCATCAAAGGTGCGCACCTCGCTGCCCACCTTGGTGTGCTCCGAGGTGCCCACCACGGTGCGCAACGCCGGTGCGAACCCGGGAGCGCCCCGATGTGTGCTCCAAGGTGCGGCGTGCACGAAGTCGGACCCCGGTTTGCCCCGGGTGCGCACCTCGCGTGCACCTTGGTGCGCACACCTTGGCTGGGTTGCGCGGCCTGGTGGGCACCATGGTGCGCACCAAGGAGCGCTCCGAAGTGTGCTCCAAGGTGCGGCGTGCACGAAGTCGGAGCCCGGTTTGCCCCGGGTACGCACCTCGCGTGCACCTTCGCCGGGGTGGGCACCTCGGCTGGGTTGCGCGCCCTGGTGCGCACCAAGGAGCGCTCCGAAGTGTGCTCCAAGGTGCGGCGTGCACGAAGTCGGAGCCCGGTTTGCCCCGGGTGCGCACCTTCGCCGCGGTGCGCACCATGGCGTGCACGAAGTCGGAGCCCGGTTTGCCCCGGGTGCGCACCTCGCGTGCACCTTCGGCGGGGTTGCGCGCCCTGGTGGGCACCATGGTGCGCACCAAGGAGCGCTCCGAAGTGTGCTCCAAGGTGCGGCGTGCACGAAGTCGGAGCCCGGTTTGCCCCGGGTGCGCACCTCGCGTGCACCTTCGGCGGGGTTGCGCGCCCTGGTGGGCACCATGGTGCGCACCAAGGAGCGCTCCGAAGTGTGCTCCAAGGTGCGGCGTGCACGAAGTCGGAGCCCGGTTTGCCCCGGGTGCGCACCTCGCGTGCACCTTCGCCGCGGTGGGCACCATGGCGTGCACGAAGTCGGAGCCCGGTTTGCCCCGGGTGCGCACCTCGCGTGCACCTTCGCCGGGGTGGGCACCTCGGCTGGGTTGCGCGCCCTGGTGCGCACCAAGGAGCGCTCCGAAGTGTGCTCCAAGGTGCGGCGTGCACGAAGTCGGAGCCCGGTTTGCCCCGGGTGCGCACCTCGCGTGCACCTTCGCCAGGGTGGGCACCTCGGTGCGCACACCTTCTCAATGTTTTCTTGCCTTTTCTGGAAATTGGTGAAGGCAGCGCATCAAAGGTGCGCACCTCGGTGTGCTCCGAGGTGCGAACCCGAGAGCGCTCCGAGGTGCCCACGAAGTCGAAAGTCGGGTTAATTGCATTGTTTTCCCCGGGTGCGCTCCGAGGTGCGCAACATCGGCGCGCACCAAGGAGGGCTCCGAAGTGTGCTCCAAGGTGCGCACGATGGCGTGCACCTCTGGTGCGCACGATTCGGAGCTCGGTTTGACCGGGGTGCGCACACCTTGGCTGGGTTGCGCACCTTTTGTGCGCTCCAAGGTGCGCACGAAGTCGGAGCTCGGTTTGCCCCGGGTGCGCACCTTCGCCAGGGTGCGCACCTTGATGCGCACGCCTTGGCTGGGCTGCGCACCTTGGTGGGCGCCATGGTGCGCACCTTTCGTGCGCTCCAAGGTGCGCACGAAGTCGGAGCTCGGTTTGCCCCGGGTGCGCACCTTGGTGGGCGCCATGGTGCACTCCGAGGTGCCCAAGATTGGTGCGCACCAAGGAGCGCTCCGAAGTGCGCTCCAAGGTGCGCGCGAAGTCGAAAGTTGGGTTAATTGTCCGGTTTGCCTCGGGTGCGCACCTTGCGTGCACCTTCGCCAGGGTGGGCGCCTTGGTGCGCACACCTTGGCTGGGCTGCGCACACCTTGGCACCCGCGTTTCCTTCATTTTAAATTTTTTTTTTTTACAATCTCTCAAGTGGGAAATTCTATAATCTCAACTTTTTTTGCCTTTTCAGGAAACTTTTGAATGGAGCGCATCATTGGTGCGCTCCGAAGTGTGCTCCAAAGCTCTCTCCAGCTGCGTGCACCTGCCCCGGCCGCGCACCCGGCCCCGCCCAGCTTCGCTCACCTGTCCCGGGCGTCTGGTGCGGAACCTTAGAGTAAGAAACATCACCGTGCACCTTGGCCAACGTGCGCGACTCGACCGAGCGCGCACTGGCCGAGGTGCACACCGATTTCACCTGGGTGCGCGCGCAGCACCTCGGGCGCACCGGGGTGCGCGCACAACGCCCGGGTTGCACCGTGGCCTGTGTGCTCGGGGCGCCTCGGGTGCGCGCTCGGTGTCGCCCCCGCGCGCGCGGTAGTGCGGGCAGCGCACCCCGGCCCGGCCCGGCCCCGACGAGAACGCAAACGGGCAAAAGGTTTATTCAAATAGCATTGCGACGCCCGGCGAAAAACTAAAAAAGGGTGCAACACCGGGACTTCCCGGGAGGTCACCCATCCCAGTACTACTCCGGCCCAAGCGCGCTTAACTGCGGAGTTCTGATGGGATCCGGTGCACTAACGCTGGTATGATCGCACCCGTTATGAGCTTGTCGCAGTGTGTACTTAGCAAACCGCGACCCACGTGCGAATCCACCCCGGCCACCCACCCCCGTCGAGGTGCACACCCTCCCTCGCGAAGTGCGCCCCGTTCGCCAAGTGTGAGCCCTGCCCGGGTGCGCGCACCTTGCTAGGGCGTCGGGTGTGCACCCGGCCCGGCCTACGTGCGTGCACCTGGAGGGGGCGTCGTGTGCGTGCAGTGTCCCGTCTGCAACGCGGTGCCCACACACCACCTCGGGCGCAACGACCTGCGCTCACATGTGGGCCGAGTGCACCTTGGTGCATGTTCGGGGCGCCTCGGGTGCACGCTCGATCTTGCCCCGGTGCACCAAGGCGCTCGGTTTGCCCCGGGTGCGCACTTGGTGCAAGGTGGGCACCCAAAATAGGGATCAAGCACCAAAACACAAGTTTCGGGATGCAAAATGGGACCCAAGGACCACAAATGCGTTCCAAGACCCATGATGGGTCCACGAGAACAAAAATGTGTTCCGAGACTTAATAAACAAATATTGGGTTTTAGGAGAAGAAACATGCTCTGATGCCCAAAACGAGAATCGACCCCGAAAAGGCCACAGGCCAAAAGTGGGATGCGAGACAAAAAAAAATGGGACCCGAGGACCAAAATTGGGTTCCCAGGTCGAAGACAGGGCAACCGGACAAGAAACGACCTCTAAGGCTCGAAATGAGTCCCGACGACTAAAACTTGACAAGAAGCACCCATCAGGCACCCAACTCGACACCCATGGGATGCCGACCCACCCGGGCTTCCACCTAGCACACCTTGGCACCCACCCACCCTCGCACCCAACCTCGCACCCAACTTAGCACCTTTGAACCCACATTGGCACTCACCCTGACCCTGGCACCTTGGAACCCACATTGGCACTCACCTTGACCCTGGCACCCACCTTTGCACTCACCTTGGGACCCACCCTGGCTCCCACCTCGGCACCCACCCAGACACCCACCTTGGTTCCTTGGCACCCACCTTGGATCCTTGGCACCCACCCCGACACCCACCTTGGCACGCAACTTGGCTACTTGCCACCCACCTTGGCTCCTTGACGCCCACCCCGACAACCACCCCGTGACCTACCCTGGCTAGGGTTGGTGCACACCCACCCTGGTGCCCACCTTGGCACCCACCCTATGACCCACCTTGGCACGCACCTTAGTACCCACCCCGTTACCCACCCTAGGACCCACCCCGTGACCCACCTTGGCCAGGGTGGGTGCCTTGGTGCGCACAACTTGCCTGGGCTGCACACCAGGGCGGGCTCAAGATGGCACCCGCGTTCCGTTTTTTTCACTATCTTTCAAAACGGAAATTTTAAAATCTCATTTTTTTCTTTTTTTTGCCTTTTCTGGAAATTAGTGAAGGCAGCGCATCAAAGGTGCGCAATGCTGGTGCGAACCCGGGAGCGCTCCGATGTGTGCTCCAAGGTGCGGCGTGCACGAAGTCCGAGCCCGGTTTGCCCCGGGTGCGCACCTCGCGTGCACCTTCGCCGGGGTGAGCACCTTGGCTGGGTTGCGCGCCCTGGTGCGTACCAAGGAGCGCTCTGAAGTGTGCTCCAAGGTGCGGCGTGCACGAAGTCGGAGCCCGGTTTGCCCCGGGTGTGCACCTCGGGTGCGCACCTCGCGTGCACCTTCGCTGCGGTGGGCACCTTGGCTGGGTTGCGCGCCTTGGTGGGCACCATGCAGTGCACGAAGTCGGAGCCCGGTTTGCCCCGGGCGCGCACCTCCGCCAGGGTGGGCACCTTGGTGCGCACAACTTGCCTGGGCTGCGCATCAGGAAGGGCTCAAGATGGCACCCGCGTTCCGTTTTTTTCACTATCTTTCAGAACGGAAATTTTAAAATATCGTTTTTTTTTGCCTTTTCTGGAAATTAGTGAAGGCAGCGCATCAAAGGTGCGCAACGCTGGTGCGAACCTGGGAGCGCTCCGATGTGTGCTCCAAGGTGCGGCGTGCACGAAGTCGGAGCCCGGTTTGCCTCGGGTGCGCCCTGGTGGGCACCATGGTGCGCACCAAGGAGCGCTCCGAAGTGTGCTCCAAGGTGCGGCCTGCACGAAGTCGGAGCCCGGTTTGCCCCGGGTGTGCACCTCGGGTGGGCACCTTGGTGCGCATGCCTTGCCTGGGCTGCGCACCAGGGCGGGCTCAAGATGGCACCCGCGTTCCTTTTTTTTCACTATCTTTCAAAACGGAAATTTTAAAATCTCATTTTTTTTTGCCTTTTTCTGGAAATTAGTGAAGGCAGCGCATCAAAGGTGCGCACCTCGCTGCCCACCACGGTGCGCAACGCCGGTGGGCACCCGGGAGTGCTTCGAAGTGTGCTCCAAGGTGCTGCGTGCACGTTGTCGGAGCCCGGTTTGCCCCGGGTGCGCACCTCGCGTGCACCTTCGTCGGGGTGGGCACCTTGGCTTGGTTTGCCCCGGCTGCGCTCCGAAGCGGGGTTATTGGAGCGCCGCCTCTTTTTTTGTCGGAGCGTTTGGTGGGGTTTCTCGCATTGGCTCTTCCGAGGCCCGGTTGCCACCCTGGCGCGCACGAAGTCGGAAGTAGGGTTAATTGCCCGGGTGCGCACCTTTGCCAGGGTGGCACCTTACCTGGGCTGCGCACCAGGGCGGGCTCAAGATGGCACGCGCGTTCCGTTTTTTTCACTATCTTTCAAAACGGAAATTTTAAAATCTCCTTTTTTTTTTGCCTTTTCTGGAAATTAGTGAAGGCAGCGCATCAAAGGTGCGCACCTCGCTGCCCACCTTGGTGTGCTCTGAGGTGCGCACCCGGGAGCGCTACGAAGTGTGCTCCAAGGTGCGGCGTGCACGTTGTCGGAGCCCGGTTTGCCCCGGGTGCGCACCTCGCCTGCACCTTGGCCGGGGTGGGCACCTTGGCTGGGTTTGCCCAGGGTGCGCTCCGAAGCGGGGTTACTGGAGCGCCCCCTCTTTTTTTGTCAGAGAGTTTGGTGGGGTTTCTCGCATTGGCTCTTCCCAGGCCCGGTTGTTGGGTGCGCTCCCACCCTGGCGCGCGCGAAGTTGGAAGTTGGGTTAATTGCCCGGGCGCGCACCTTCGCCAGGGTGGGCACCTTGGTGCGCAAACCTTGGCTGGGCTGCGCACCAGGGCGGGCTCAAGATGGCACCAGCATTCCCTTTTTCTCACTATCTTTCAAAACGGAAATTTTAAAATCTCGTTTTTTTTTTGCCTTTTATGGAAATTAGTGAAGGCATCGCATCAAAGGTGCGCACCTCGCTGCCCACCTTGGTGTGCTCCGAGGTGCCCACCACGGTGCGCAACGCCGGTGCGAACCCGGGAGCGCCCCGATGTGTGCTCCAAGGTGCGGCGTGCACGAAGTCGGACCCCGGTTTGCCCCGGGTGCGCACCTCGCGTGCACCTTGGTGCGCACACCTTGGCTGGGTTGCGCGGCCTGGTGGGCACCATGGTGCGCACCAAGGAGCGCTCCGAAGTGTGCTCCAAGGTGCGGCGTGCACGAAGTCGGAGCCCGGTTTGCCCCGGGTGCGCACCTTCGCCGCGGTGGGCACCATGGCGTGCACGAAGTCGGAGCCCGGTTTGCCCCGGGTGCGCACCTCGCGTGCACCTTCGCCGGGGTGGGCACCTCGGCTGGGTTGCGCGCCCTGGTGCGCACCAAGGAGCGCTCTGAAGTGTGCTCCAAGGTGCGGCGTGCACGAAGTCGGAGCCCGGTTTGCCCCGGGTGTGCACCTCGCGTGCACCTTCGCTGCGGTGGGCACCTTGGCTGGGTTGCGCGCCTTGGTGGGCACCATGCAGTGCACGAAGTCGGAGCCCGGTTTGCCCCGGGCGCGCACCTCCGCCAGGGTGGGCACCTTGGTGCGCACAACTTGCCTGGGCTGCGCACCAGGAAGGGCTCAAGATGGCACCCGCGTTCCGTTTTTTTCACTATCTTTCAGAACGGAAATTTTAAAATATCGTTTTTTTTTGCCTTTTCTGGAAATTAGTGAAGGCAGCGCATCAAAGGTGCGCAACGCTGGTGCGAACCTGGGAGCGCTCCGATGTGTGCTCCAAGGTGCGGCGTGCACGAAGTCGGACCCCGGTTTGCCCCGGGTGCGCACCTCGCGTGCACCTTGGTGCGCACACCTTGGCTGGGTTGCGCGCCCTGGTGGGCACCATGGTGCGCACCAAGGAGCGCTCCGAAGTGTGCTCCAAGGTGCGGCGTGCACGAAGTCGGAGCCCGGTTTGCCCCGGGTGCGCACCTCGCGTGCACCTTCGCCGCGGTGGGCACCATGGCGTGCACGAAGTCGGAGCCCGGTTTGCCCCGGGTGCGCACCTCGCGTGCACCTTCGCCGGGGTGGGCACCTTAGTGTGCAGACCTTGGCTGGGTTGCGCGCCCTGGTGGGCACCATGGTGCGCACCAAGGAGCGCTCCGAAGTGTGCTCCAAGGTGCGGCCTGCACGAAGTCGGAGCCCGGTTTGCCCCGGGTGTGCACCTCGGGTGGGCACCTTGGTGCGCATGCCTTGCCTGGGCTGCGCACCAGGGCGGGCTCAAGATGGCACCCGCGTTCCTTTTTTTTCACTATCTTTCAAAACGGAAATTTTAAAATCTCATTTTTTTTTGCCTTTTTCTGGAAATTAGTGAAGGCAGCGCATCAAAGGTGCGCACCTCGCTGCCCACCACGGTGCGCAACGCCGGTGGGCACCCGGGAGTGCTTCGAAGTGTGCTCCAAGGTGCTGCGTGCACGTTGTCGGAGCCCGGTTTGCCCCGGGTGCGCACCTCGCGTGCACCTTCGTCGGGGTGGGCACCTTGGCTGGGTTTGCCCCGGCTGCGCTCCGAAGCGGGGTTATTGGAGCGCCGCCTCTTTTTTTGTCGGAGCGTTTGGTGGGGTTTCTCGCATTGGCTCTTCCGAGGCCCGGTTGCCACCCTGGCGCGCACGAAGTCGGAAGTAGGGTTAATTGCCCGGGTGCGCACCTTTGCCAGGGTGGGCACCTTACCTGGGCTGCGCACCAGGGCGGGCTCAAGATGGCACGCGCGTTCCGTTTTTTTCACTATCTTTCAAAACGGAAATTTTAAAATCTCCTTTTTTTTTTGCCTTTTCTGGAAATTAGTGAAGGCAGCGCATCAAAGGTGCGCACCTCGCTGCCCACCTTGGTGTGCTCTGAGGTGCGCACCCGGGAGCGCTACGAAGTGTGCTCCAAGGTGCGGCGTGCACGTTGTCGGAGCCCGGTTTGCCCCGGGTGCGCACCTCGCCTGCACCTTGGCCGGGGTGGGCACCTTGGCTGGGTTTGCCCAGGGTGCGCTCCGAAGCGGGGTTACTGGAGCGCCCCCTCTTTTTTTGTCAGAGCGTTTGGTGGGGTTTCTCGCATTGGCTCTTCCCAGGCCCGGTTGTTGGGTGCGCTCCCACCCTGGCGCGCGCGAAGTTGGAAGTTGGGTTAATTGCCCGGGCGCGCACCTTCGCCAGGGTGGGCACCTTGGTGCGCACACCTTGGCTGGGCTGCGCACCAGGGCGGGCTCAAGATGGCACCAGCATTCCCTTTTTCTCACTATCTTTCAAAACGGAAATTTTAAAATCTCGTTTTTTTTTTGCCTTTTATGGAAATTAGTGAAGGCATCGCATCAAAGGTGCGCACCTCGCTGCCCACCTTGGTGTGCTCCGAGGTGCCCACCACGGTGCGCAACGCCGGTGCGAACCCGGGAGCGCCCCGATGTGTGCTCCAAGGTGCGGCGTGCACGAAGTCGGACCCCGGTTTGCCCCGGGTGCGCACCTCGCGTGCACCTTGGTGCGCACACCTTGGCTGGGTTGCGCGGCCTGGTGGGCACCATGGTGCGCACCAAGGAGCGCTCCGAAGTGTGCTCCAAGGTGCGGCGTGCACGAAGTCGGAGCCCGGTTTGCCCCGGGTACGCACCTCGCGTGCACCTTCGCCGGGGTGGGCACCTCGGCTGGGTTGCGCGCCCTGGTGCGCACCAAGGAGCGCTCCGAAGTGTGCTCCAAGGTGCGGCGTGCACGAAGTCGGAGCCCGGTTTGCCCCGGGTGCGCACCTTCGCCGCGGTGCGCACCATGGCGTGCACGAAGTCGGAGCCCGGTTTGCCCCGGGTGCGCACCTCGCGTGCACCTTCGGCGGGGTTGCGCGCCCTGGTGGGCACCATGGTGCGCACCAAGGAGCGCTCCGAAGTGTGCTCCAAGGTGCGGCGTGCACGAAGTCGGAGCCCGGTTTGCCCCGGGTGCGCACCTCGCGTGCACCTTCGGCGGGGTTGCGCGCCCTGGTGGGCACCATGGTGCGCACCAAGGAGCGCTCCGAAGTGTGCTCCAAGGTGCGGCGTGCACGAAGTCGGAGCCCGGTTTGCCCCGGGTGCGCACCTCGCGTGCACCTTCGCCGCGGTGGGCACCATGGCGTGCACGAAGTCGGAGCCCGGTTTGCCCCGGGTGCGCACCTCGCGTGCACCTTCGCCGGGGTGGGCACCTCGGCTGGGTTGCGCGCCCTGGTGCGCACCAAGGAGCGCTCCGAAGTGTGCTCCAAGGTGCGGCGTGCACGAAGTCGGAGCCCGGTTTGCCCCGGGTGCGCACCTCGCGTGCACCTTCGCCAGGGTGGGCACCTCGGTGCGCACACCTTCTCAATGTTTTCTTGCCTTTTCTGGAAATTGGTGAAGGCAGCGCATCAAAGGTGCGCACCTCGGTGTGCTCCGAGGTGCGAACCCGAGAGCGCTCCGAGGTGCCCACGAAGTCGAAAGTCGGGTTAATTGCATTGTTTTCCCCGGGTGCGCTCCGAGGTGCGCAACATCGGCGCGCACCAAGGAGGGCTCCGAAGTGTGCTCCAAGGTGCGCACGATGGCGTGCACCTCTGGTGCGCACGATTCGGAGCTCGGTTTGACCGGGGTGCGCACACCTTGGCTGGGTTGCGCACCTTTTGTGCGCTCCAAGGTGCGCACGAAGTCGGAGCTCGGTTTGCCCCGGGTGCGCACCTTCGCCAGGGTGCGCACCTTGATGCGCACGCCTTGGCTGGGCTGCGCACCTTGGTGGGCGCCATGGTGCGCACCTTTCGTGCGCTCCAAGGTGCGCACGAAGTCGGAGCTCGGTTTGCCCCGGGTGCGCACCTTGGTGGGCGCCATGGTGCACTCCGAGGTGCCCAAGATTGGTGCGCACCAAGGAGCGCTCCGAAGTGCGCTCCAAGGTGCGCGCGAAGTCGAAAGTTGGGTTAATTGTCCGGTTTGCCTCGGGTGCGCACCTTGCGTGCACCTTCGCCAGGGTGGGCGCCTTGGTGCGCACACCTTGGCTGGGCTGCGCACACCTTGGCACCCGCGTTTCCTTCATTTTAAATTTTTTTTTTTTACAATCTCTCAAGTGGGAAATTCTATAATCTCAACTTTTTTTGCCTTTTCAGGAAACTTTTGAATGGAGCGCATCATTGGTGCGCTCCGAAGTGTGCTCCAAAGCTCTCTCCAGCTGCGTGCACCTGCCCCGGCCGCGCACCCGGCCCCGCCCAGCTTCGCTCACCTGTCCCGGGCGTCTGGTGCGGAACCTTAGAGTAAGAAACATCACCGTGCACCTTGGCCAACGTGCGCGACTCGACCGAGCGCGCACTGGCCGAGGTGCACACCGATTTCACCTGGGTGCGCGCGCAGCACCTCGGGCGCACCGGGGTGCGCGCACAACGCCCGGGTTGCACCGTGGCCTGTGTGCTCGGGGCGCCTCGGGTGCGCGCTCGGTGTCGCCCCCTGCGCGCGCGGTAGTGCGGGCAGCGCACCCCGGCCCGGCCCGGCCCCGACGAGAACGCAAACGGGCAAAAGGTTTATTCAAATAGCATTGCGACGCCCGGCGAAAAACTAAAAAAGGGTGCAACACCGGGACTTCCCGGGAGGTCACCCATCCCAGTACTACTCCGGCCCAAGCGCGCTTAACTGCGGAGTTCTGATGGGATCCGGTGCACTAACGCTGGTATGATCGCACCCGTTATGAGCTTGTCGCAGTGTGTACTTAGCAAACCGCGACCCACGTGCGAATCCACCCCGGCCACCCACCCCCGTCGAGGTGCACACCCTCCCTCGCGAAGTGCGCCCCGTTCGCCAAGTGTGAGCCCTGCCCGGGTGCGCGCACCTTGCTAGGGCGTCGGGTGTGCACCCGGCCCGGCCTACGTGCGTGCACCTGGAGGGGGCGTCGTGTGCGTGCAGTGTCCCGTCTGCAACGCGGTGCCCACACACCACCTCGGGCGCAACGACCTGCGCTCACATGTGGGCCGAGTGCACCTTGGTGCATGTTCGGGGCGCCTCGGGTGCACGCTCGATCTTGCCCCGGTGCACCAAGGCGCTCGGTTTGCCCCGGGTGCGCACTTGGTGCAAGGTGGGCACCCAAAATAGGGATCAAGCACCAAAACACAAGTTTCGGGATGCAAAATGGGACCCAAGGACCACAAATGCGTTCCAAGACCCATGATGGGTCCACGAGAACAAAAATGTGTTCCGAGACTTAATAAACAAATATTGGGTTTTAGGAGAAGAAACATGCTCTGATGCCCAAAACGAGAATCGACCCCGAAAAGGCCACAGGCCAAAAGTGGGATGCGAGACAAAAAAAAATGGGACCCGAGGACCAAAATTGGGTTCCCAGGTCGAAGACAGGGCAACCGGACAAGAAACGACCTCTAAGGCTCGAAATGAGTCCCGACGACTAAAACTTGACAAGAAGCACCCATCAGGCACCCAACTCGACACCCATGGGATGCCGACCCACCCGGGCTTCCACCTAGCACACCTTGGCACCCACCCACCCTCGCACCCAACCTCGCACCCAACTTAGCACCTTTGAACCCACATTGGCACTCACCCTGACCCTGGCACCTTGGAACCCACATTGGCACTCACCTTGACCCTGGCACCCACCTTTGCACTCACCTTGGGACCCACCCTGGCTCCCACCTCGGCACCCACCCAGACACCCACCTTGGTTCCTTGGCACCCACCTTGGATCCTTGGCACCCACCCCGACACCCACCTTGGCACGCAACTTGGCTACTTGCCACCCACCTTGGCTCCTTGACGCCCACCCCGACAACCACCCCGTGACCTACCCTGGCTAGGGTTGGTGCACACCCACCCTGGTGCCCACCTTGGCACCCACCCTATGACCCACCTTGGCACGCACCTTAGTACCCACCCCGTTACCCACCCTAGGACCCACCCCGTGACCCACCTTGGCCAGGGTGGGTGCCTTGGTGCGCACAACTTGCCTGGGCTGCACACCAGGGCGGGCTCAAGATGGCACCCGCGTTCCGTTTTTTTCACTATCTTTCAAAACGGAAATTTTAAAATCTCATTTTTTTCTTTTTTTTGCCTTTTCTGGAAATTAGTGAAGGCAGCGCATCAAAGGTGCGCAATGCTGGTGCGAACCCGGGAGCGCTCCGATGTGTGCTCCAAGGTGCGGCGTGCACGAAGTCCGAGCCCGGTTTGCCCCGGGTGCGCACCTCGCGTGCACCTTCGCCGGGGTGAGCACCTTGGCTGGGTTGCGCGCCCTGGTGCGTACCAAGGAGCGCTCTGAAGTGTGCTCCAAGGTGCGGCGTGCACGAAGTCGGAGCCCGGTTTGCCCCGGGTGTGCACCTCGGGTGCGCACCTCGCGTGCACCTTCGCTGCGGTGGGCACCTTGGCTGGGTTGCGCGCCTTGGTGGGCACCATGCAGTGCACGAAGTCGGAGCCCGGTTTGCCCCGGGCGCGCACCTCCGCCAGGGTGGGCACCTTGGTGCGCACAACTTGCCTGGGCTGCGCATCAGGAAGGGCTCAAGATGGCACCCGCGTTCCGTTTTTTTCACTATCTTTCAGAACGGAAATTTTAAAATATCGTTTTTTTTTGCCTTTTCTGGAAATTAGTGAAGGCAGCGCATCAAAGGTGCGCAACGCTGGTGCGAACCTGGGAGCGCTCCGATGTGTGCTCCAAGGTGCGGCGTGCACGAAGTCGGAGCCCGGTTTGCCTCGGGTGCGCCCTGGTGGGCACCATGGTGCGCACCAAGGAGCGCTCCGAAGTGTGCTCCAAGGTGCGGCCTGCACGAAGTCGGAGCCCGGTTTGCCCCGGGTGTGCACCTCGGGTGGGCACCTTGGTGCGCATGCCTTGCCTGGGCTGCGCACCAGGGCGGGCTCAAGATGGCACCCGCGTTCCTTTTTTTTCACTATCTTTCAAAACGGAAATTTTAAAATCTCATTTTTTTTTGCCTTTTTCTGGAAATTAGTGAAGGCAGCGCATCAAAGGTGCGCACCTCGCTGCCCACCACGGTGCGCAACGCCGGTGGGCACCCGGGAGTGCTTCGAAGTGTGCTCCAAGGTGCTGCGTGCACGTTGTCGGAGCCCGGTTTGCCCCGGGTGCGCACCTCGCGTGCACCTTCGTCGGGGTGGGCACCTTGGCTTGGTTTGCCCCGGCTGCGCTCCGAAGCGGGGTTATTGGAGCGCCGCCTCTTTTTTTGTCGGAGCGTTTGGTGGGGTTTCTCGCATTGGCTCTTCCGAGGCCCGGTTGCCACCCTGGCGCGCACGAAGTCGGAAGTAGGGTTAATTGCCCGGGTGCGCACCTTTGCCAGGGTGGCACCTTACCTGGGCTGCGCACCAGGGCGGGCTCAAGATGGCACGCGCGTTCCGTTTTTTTCACTATCTTTCAAAACGGAAATTTTAAAATCTCCTTTTTTTTTTGCCTTTTCTGGAAATTAGTGAAGGCAGCGCATCAAAGGTGCGCACCTCGCTGCCCACCTTGGTGTGCTCTGAGGTGCGCACCCGGGAGCGCTACGAAGTGTGCTCCAAGGTGCGGCGTGCACGTTGTCGGAGCCCGGTTTGCCCCGGGTGCGCACCTCGCCTGCACCTTGGCCGGGGTGGGCACCTTGGCTGGGTTTGCCCAGGGTGCGCTCCGAAGCGGGGTTACTGGAGCGCCCCCTCTTTTTTTGTCAGAGAGTTTGGTGGGGTTTCTCGCATTGGCTCTTCCCAGGCCCGGTTGTTGGGTGCGCTCCCACCCTGGCGCGCGCGAAGTTGGAAGTTGGGTTAATTGCCCGGGCGCGCACCTTCGCCAGGGTGGGCACCTTGGTGCGCAAACCTTGGCTGGGCTGCGCACCAGGGCGGGCTCAAGATGGCACCAGCATTCCCTTTTTCTCACTATCTTTCAAAACGGAAATTTTAAAATCTCGTTTTTTTTTTGCCTTTTATGGAAATTAGTGAAGGCATCGCATCAAAGGTGCGCACCTCGCTGCCCACCTTGGTGTGCTCCGAGGTGCCCACCACGGTGCGCAACGCCGGTGCGAACCCGGGAGCGCCCCGATGTGTGCTCCAAGGTGCGGCGTGCACGAAGTCGGACCCCGGTTTGCCCCGGGTGCGCACCTCGCGTGCACCTTGGTGCGCACACCTTGGCTGGGTTGCGCGGCCTGGTGGGCACCATGGTGCGCACCAAGGAGCGCTCCGAAGTGTGCTCCAAGGTGCGGCGTGCACGAAGTCGGAGCCCGGTTTGCCCCGGGTGCGCACCTTCGCCGCGGTGGGCACCATGGCGTGCACGAAGTCGGAGCCCGGTTTGCCCCGGGTGCGCACCTCGCGTGCACCTTCGCCGGGGTGGGCACCTCGGCTGGGTTGCGCGCCCTGGTGCGCACCAAGGAGCGCTCTGAAGTGTGCTCCAAGGTGCGGCGTGCACGAAGTCGGAGCCCGGTTTGCCCCGGGTGTGCACCTCGCGTGCACCTTCGCTGCGGTGGGCACCTTGGCTGGGTTGCGCGCCTTGGTGGGCACCATGCAGTGCACGAAGTCGGAGCCCGGTTTGCCCCGGGCGCGCACCTCCGCCAGGGTGGGCACCTTGGTGCGCACAACTTGCCTGGGCTGCGCACCAGGAAGGGCTCAAGATGGCACCCGCGTTCCGTTTTTTTCACTATCTTTCAGAACGGAAATTTTAAAATATCGTTTTTTTTTGCCTTTTCTGGAAATTAGTGAAGGCAGCGCATCAAAGGTGCGCAACGCTGGTGCGAACCTGGGAGCGCTCCGATGTGTGCTCCAAGGTGCGGCGTGCACGAAGTCGGACCCCGGTTTGCCCCGGGTGCGCACCTCGCGTGCACCTTGGTGCGCACACCTTGGCTGGGTTGCGCGCCCTGGTGGGCACCATGGTGCGCACCAAGGAGCGCTCCGAAGTGTGCTCCAAGGTGCGGCGTGCACGAAGTCGGAGCCCGGTTTGCCCCGGGTGCGCACCTCGCGTGCACCTTCGCCGCGGTGGGCACCATGGCGTGCACGAAGTCGGAGCCCGGTTTGCCCCGGGTGCGCACCTCGCGTGCACCTTCGCCGGGGTGGGCACCTTAGTGTGCAGACCTTGGCTGGGTTGCGCGCCCTGGTGGGCACCATGGTGCGCACCAAGGAGCGCTCCGAAGTGTGCTCCAAGGTGCGGCCTGCACGAAGTCGGAGCCCGGTTTGCCCCGGGTGTGCACCTCGGGTGGGCACCTTGGTGCGCATGCCTTGCCTGGGCTGCGCACCAGGGCGGGCTCAAGATGGCACCCGCGTTCCTTTTTTTTCACTATCTTTCAAAACGGAAATTTTAAAATCTCATTTTTTTTTGCCTTTTTCTGGAAATTAGTGAAGGCAGCGCATCAAAGGTGCGCACCTCGCTGCCCACCACGGTGCGCAACGCCGGTGGGCACCCGGGAGTGCTTCGAAGTGTGCTCCAAGGTGCTGCGTGCACGTTGTCGGAGCCCGGTTTGCCCCGGGTGCGCACCTCGCGTGCACCTTCGTCGGGGTGGGCACCTTGGCTGGGTTTGCCCCGGCTGCGCTCCGAAGCGGGGTTATTGGAGCGCCGCCTCTTTTTTTGTCGGAGCGTTTGGTGGGGTTTCTCGCATTGGCTCTTCCGAGGCCCGGTTGCCACCCTGGCGCGCACGAAGTCGGAAGTAGGGTTAATTGCCCGGGTGCGCACCTTTGCCAGGGTGGGCACCTTACCTGGGCTGCGCACCAGGGCGGGCTCAAGATGGCACGCGCGTTCCGTTTTTTTCACTATCTTTCAAAACGGAAATTTTAAAATCTCCTTTTTTTTTTGCCTTTTCTGGAAATTAGTGAAGGCAGCGCATCAAAGGTGCGCACCTCGCTGCCCACCTTGGTGTGCTCTGAGGTGCGCACCCGGGAGCGCTACGAAGTGTGCTCCAAGGTGCGGCGTGCACGTTGTCGGAGCCCGGTTTGCCCCGGGTGCGCACCTCGCCTGCACCTTGGCCGGGGTGGGCACCTTGGCTGGGTTTGCCCAGGGTGCGCTCCGAAGCGGGGTTACTGGAGCGCCCCCTCTTTTTTTGTCAGAGCGTTTGGTGGGGTTTCTCGCATTGGCTCTTCCCAGGCCCGGTTGTTGGGTGCGCTCCCACCCTGGCGCGCGCGAAGTTGGAAGTTGGGTTAATTGCCCGGGCGCGCACCTTCGCCAGGGTGGGCACCTTGGTGCGCACACCTTGGCTGGGCTGCGCACCAGGGCGGGCTCAAGATGGCACCAGCATTCCCTTTTTCTCACTATCTTTCAAAACGGAAATTTTAAAATCTCGTTTTTTTTTTGCCTTTTATGGAAATTAGTGAAGGCATCGCATCAAAGGTGCGCACCTCGCTGCCCACCTTGGTGTGCTCCGAGGTGCCCACCACGGTGCGCAACGCCGGTGCGAACCCGGGAGCGCCCCGATGTGTGCTCCAAGGTGCGGCGTGCACGAAGTCGGACCCCGGTTTGCCCCGGGTGCGCACCTCGCGTGCACCTTGGTGCGCACACCTTGGCTGGGTTGCGCGGCCTGGTGGGCACCATGGTGCGCACCAAGGAGCGCTCCGAAGTGTGCTCCAAGGTGCGGCGTGCACGAAGTCGGAGCCCGGTTTGCCCCGGGTACGCACCTCGCGTGCACCTTCGCCGGGGTGGGCACCTCGGCTGGGTTGCGCGCCCTGGTGCGCACCAAGGAGCGCTCCGAAGTGTGCTCCAAGGTGCGGCGTGCACGAAGTCGGAGCCCGGTTTGCCCCGGGTGCGCACCTTCGCCGCGGTGCGCACCATGGCGTGCACGAAGTCGGAGCCCGGTTTGCCCCGGGTGCGCACCTCGCGTGCACCTTCGGCGGGGTTGCGCGCCCTGGTGGGCACCATGGTGCGCACCAAGGAGCGCTCCGAAGTGTGCTCCAAGGTGCGGCGTGCACGAAGTCGGAGCCCGGTTTGCCCCGGGTGCGCACCTCGCGTGCACCTTCGGCGGGGTTGCGCGCCCTGGTGGGCACCATGGTGCGCACCAAGGAGCGCTCCGAAGTGTGCTCCAAGGTGCGGCGTGCACGAAGTCGGAGCCCGGTTTGCCCCGGGTGCGCACCTCGCGTGCACCTTCGCCGCGGTGGGCACCATGGCGTGCACGAAGTCGGAGCCCGGTTTGCCCCGGGTGCGCACCTCGCGTGCACCTTCGCCGGGGTGGGCACCTCGGCTGGGTTGCGCGCCCTGGTGCGCACCAAGGAGCGCTCCGAAGTGTGCTCCAAGGTGCGGCGTGCACGAAGTCGGAGCCCGGTTTGCCCCGGGTGCGCACCTCGCGTGCACCTTCGCCAGGGTGGGCACCTCGGTGCGCACACCTTCTCAATGTTTTCTTGCCTTTTCTGGAAATTGGTGAAGGCAGCGCATCAAAGGTGCGCACCTCGGTGTGCTCCGAGGTGCGAACCCGAGAGCGCTCCGAGGTGCCCACGAAGTCGAAAGTCGGGTTAATTGCATTGTTTTCCCCGGGTGCGCTCCGAGGTGCGCAACATCGGCGCGCACCAAGGAGGGCTCCGAAGTGTGCTCCAAGGTGCGCACGATGGCGTGCACCTCTGGTGCGCACGATTCGGAGCTCGGTTTGACCGGGGTGCGCACACCTTGGCTGGGTTGCGCACCTTTTGTGCGCTCCAAGGTGCGCACGAAGTCGGAGCTCGGTTTGCCCCGGGTGCGCACCTTCGCCAGGGTGCGCACCTTGATGCGCACGCCTTGGCTGGGCTGCGCACCTTGGTGGGCGCCATGGTGCGCACCTTTCGTGCGCTCCAAGGTGCGCACGAAGTCGGAGCTCGGTTTGCCCCGGGTGCGCACCTTGGTGGGCGCCATGGTGCACTCCGAGGTGCCCAAGATTGGTGCGCACCAAGGAGCGCTCCGAAGTGCGCTCCAAGGTGCGCGCGAAGTCGAAAGTTGGGTTAATTGTCCGGTTTGCCTCGGGTGCGCACCTTGCGTGCACCTTCGCCAGGGTGGGCGCCTTGGTGCGCACACCTTGGCTGGGCTGCGCACACCTTGGCACCCGCGTTTCCTTCATTTTAAATTTTTTTTTTTTACAATCTCTCAAGTGGGAAATTCTATAATCTCAACTTTTTTTGCCTTTTCAGGAAACTTTTGAATGGAGCGCATCATTGGTGCGCTCCGAAGTGTGCTCCAAAGCTCTCTCCAGCTGCGTGCACCTGCCCCGGCCGCGCACCCGGCCCCGCCCAGCTTCGCTCACCTGTCCCGGGCGTCTGGTGCGGAACCTTAGAGTAAGAAACATCACCGTGCACCTTGGCCAACGTGCGCGACTCGACCGAGCGCGCACTGGCCGAGGTGCACACCGATTTCACCTGGGTGCGCGCGCAGCACCTCGGGCGCACCGGGGTGCGCGCACAACGCCCGGGTTGCACCGTGGCCTGTGTGCTCGGGGCGCCTCGGGTGCGCGCTCGGTGTCGCCCCCGCGCGCGCGGTAGTGCGGGCAGCGCACCCCGGCCCGGCCCGGCCCCGACGAGAACGCAAACGGGCAAAAGGTTTATTCAAATAGCATTGCGACGCCCGGCGAAAAACTAAAAAAGGGTGCAACACCGGGACTTCCCGGGAGGTCACCCATCCCAGTACTACTCCGGCCCAAGCGCGCTTAACTGCGGAGTTCTGATGGGATCCGGTGCACTAACGCTGGTATGATCGCACCCGTTATGAGCTTGTCGCAGTGTGTACTTAGCAAACCGCGACCCACGTGCGAATCCACCCCGGCCACCCACCCCCGTCGAGGTGCACACCCTCCCTCGCGAAGTGCGCCCCGTTCGCCAAGTGTGAGCCCTGCCCGGGTGCGCGCACCTTGCTAGGGCGTCGGGTGTGCACCCGGCCCGACCTACGTGCGTGCACCTGGAGGGGGCGTCGTGTGCGTGCAGTGTCCCGTCTGCAACGCGGTGCCCACACACCACCTCGGGCGCAACGACCTGCGCTCACATGTGGGCCGAGTGCACCTTGGTGCATGTTCGGGGCGCCTCGGGTGCACGCTCGATCTTGCCCCGGTGCACCAAGGCGCTCGGTTTGCCCCGGGTGCGCACTTGGTGCAAGGTGGGCACCCAAAATAGGGATCAAGCACCAAAACACAAGTTTCGGGATGCAAAATGGGACCCAAGGACCACAAATGCGTTCCAAGACCCATGATGGGTCCACGAGAACAAAAATGTGTTCCGAGACTTAATAAACAAATATTGGGTTTTAGGAGAAGAAACATGCTCTGATGCCCAAAACGAGAATCGACCCCGAAAAGGCCACAGGCCAAAAGTGGGATGCGAGACAAAAAAAAATGGGACCCGAGGACCAAAATTGGGTTCCCAGGTCGAAGACAGGGCAACCGGACAAGAAACGACCTCTAAGGCTCGAAATGAGTCCCGACGACTAAAACTTGACAAGAAGCACCCATCAGGCACCCAACTCGACACCCATGGGATGCCGACCCACCCGGGCTTCCACCTAGCACACCTTGGCACCCACCCACCCTCGCACCCAACCTCGCACCCAACTTAGCACCTTTGAACCCACATTGGCACTCACCCTGACCCTGGCACCTTGGAACCCACATTGGCACTCACCTTGACCCTGGCACCCACCTTTGCACTCACCTTGGGACCCACCCTGGCTCCCACCTCGGCACCCACCCAGACACCCACCTTGGTTCCTTGGCACCCACCTTGGATCCTTGGCACCCACCCCGACACCCACCTTGGCACGCAACTTGGCTACTTGCCACCCACCTTGGCTCCTTGACGCCCACCCCGACAACCACCCCGTGACCTACCCTGGCTAGGGTTGGTGCACACCCACCCTGGTGCCCACCTTGGCACCCACCCTATGACCCACCTTGGCACGCACCTTAGTACCCACCCCGTTACCCACCCTAGGACCCACCCCGTGACCCACCTTGGCCAGGGTGGGTGCCTTGGTGCGCACAACTTGCCTGGGCTGCACACCAGGGCGGGCTCAAGATGGCACCCGCGTTCCGTTTTTTTCACTATCTTTCAAAACGGAAATTTTAAAATCTCATTTTTTTCTTTTTTTTGCCTTTTCTGGAAATTAGTGAAGGCAGCGCATCAAAGGTGCGCAATGCTGGTGCGAACCCGGGAGCGCTCCGATGTGTGCTCCAAGGTGCGGCGTGCACGAAGTCCGAGCCCGGTTTGCCCCGGGTGCGCACCTCGCGTGCACCTTCGCCGGGGTGAGCACCTTGGCTGGGTTGCGCGCCCTGGTGCGTACCAAGGAGCGCTCTGAAGTGTGCTCCAAGGTGCGGCGTGCACGAAGTCGGAGCCCGGTTTGCCCCGGGTGTGCACCTCGGGTGCGCACCTCGCGTGCACCTTCGCTGCAGTGGGCACCTTGGCTGGGTTGCGCGCCTTGGTGGGCACCATGCAGTGCACGAAGTCGGAGCCCGGTTTGCCCCGGGCGCGCACCTCCGCCAGGGTGGGCACCTTGGTGCGCACAACTTGCCTGGGCTGCGCATCAGGAAGGGCTCAAGATGGCACCCGCGTTCCGTTTTTTTCACTATCTTTCAGAACGGAAATTTTAAAATATCGTTTTTTTTTGCCTTTTCTGGAAATTAGTGAAGGCAGCGCATCAAAGGTGCGCAACGCTGGTGCGAACCTGGGAGCGCTCCGATGTGTGCTCCAAGGTGCGGCGTGCACGAAGTCGGAGCCCGGTTTGCCTCGGGTGCGCCCTGGTGGGCACCATGGTGCGCACCAAGGAGCGCTCCGAAGTGTGCTCCAAGGTGCGGCCTGCACGAAGTCGGAGCCCGGTTTGCCCCGGGTGTGCACCTCGGGTGGGCACCTTGGTGCGCATGCCTTGCCTGGGCTGCGCACCAGGGCGGGCTCAAGATGGCACCCGCGTTCCTTTTTTTTCACTATCTTTCAAAACGGAAATTTTAAAATCTCATTTTTTTTTGCCTTTTTCTGGAAATTAGTGAAGGCAGCGCATCAAAGGTGCGCACCTCGCTGCCCACCACGGTGCGCAACGCCGGTGGGCACCCGGGAGTGCTTCGAAGTGTGCTCCAAGGTGCTGCGTGCACGTTGTCGGAGCCCGGTTTGCCCCGGGTGCGCACCTCGCGTGCACCTTCGTCGGGGTGGGCACCTTGGCTTGGTTTGCCCCGGCTGCGCTCCGAAGCGGGGTTATTGGAGCGCCGCCTCTTTTTTTGTCGGAGCGTTTGGTGGGGTTTCTCGCATTGGCTCTTCCGAGGCCCGGTTGCCACCCTGGCGCGCACGAAGTCGGAAGTAGGGTTAATTGCCCGGGTGCGCACCTTTGCCAGGGTGGCACCTTACCTGGGCTGCGCACCAGGGCGGGCTCAAGATGGCACGCGCGTTCCGTTTTTTTCACTATCTTTCAAAACGGAAATTTTAAAATCTCCTTTTTTTTTTGCCTTTTCTGGAAATTAGTGAAGGCAGCGCATCAAAGGTGCGCACCTCGCTGCCCACCTTGGTGTGCTCTGAGGTGCGCACCCGGGAGCGCTACGAAGTGTGCTCCAAGGTGCGGCGTGCACGTTGTCGGAGCCCGGTTTGCCCCGGGTGCGCACCTCGCCTGCACCTTGGCCGGGGTGGGCACCTTGGCTGGGTTTGCCCAGGGTGCGCTCCGAAGCGGGGTTACTGGAGCGCCCCCTCTTTTTTTGTCAGAGAGTTTGGTGGGGTTTCTCGCATTGGCTCTTCCCAGGCCCGGTTGTTGGGTGCGCTCCCACCCTGGCGCGCGCGAAGTTGGAAGTTGGGTTAATTGCCCGGGCGCGCACCTTCGCCAGGGTGGGCACCTTGGTGCGCAAACCTTGGCTGGGCTGCGCACCAGGGCGGGCTCAAGATGGCACCAGCATTCCCTTTTTCTCACTATCTTTCAAAACGGAAATTTTAAAATCTCGTTTTTTTTTTGCCTTTTATGGAAATTAGTGAAGGCATCGCATCAAAGGTGCGCACCTCGCTGCCCACCTTGGTGTGCTCCGAGGTGCCCACCACGGTGCGCAACGCCGGTGCGAACCCGGGAGCGCCCCGATGTGTGCTCCAAGGTGCGGCGTGCACGAAGTCGGACCCCGGTTTGCCCCGGGTGCGCACCTCGCGTGCACCTTGGTGCGCACACCTTGGCTGGGTTGCGCGGCCTGGTGGGCACCATGGTGCGCACCAAGGAGCGCTCCGAAGTGTGCTCCAAGGTGCGGCGTGCACGAAGTCGGAGCCCGGTTTGCCCCGGGTGCGCACCTTCGCCGCGGTGGGCACCATGGCGTGCACGAAGTCGGAGCCCGGTTTGCCCCGGGTGCGCACCTCGCGTGCACCTTCGCCGGGGTGGGCACCTCGGCTGGGTTGCGCGCCCTGGTGCGCACCAAGGAGCGCTCTGAAGTGTGCTCCAAGGTGCGGCGTGCACGAAGTCGGAGCCCGGTTTGCCCCGGGTGTGCACCTCGCGTGCGCACCTCGCGTGCACCTTCGCTGCGGTGGGCACCTTGGCTGGGTTGCGCGCCTTGGTGGGCACCATGCAGTGCACGAAGTCGGAGCCCGGATTGCCCCGGGCGCGCACCTCCGCCAGGGTGGGCACCTTGGTGCGCACAACTTGCCTGGGGTGCGCACCAGGAAGGGCTCAAGATGGCACCCGCGTTCCGTTTTTTTCACTATCTTTCAGAACGGAAATTTTAAAATCTCGTTTTTTTTTGCCTTTTCTGGAAATTAGTGAAGGCAGCGCATCAAAGGTGCGCAACGCTGGTGCGAACCTGGGAGCGCTCCGATGTGTGCTCCAAGGTGCGGCGTGCACGAAGTCGGACCCCGGTTTGCCCCGGGTGCGCACCTCGCGTGCACCTTGGTGCGCACACCTTGGCTGGGTTGCGCGCCCTGGTGGGCACCATGGTGCGCACCAAGGAGCGCTCCGAAGTGTGCTCCAAGGTGCGGCGTGCACGAAGTCGGAGCCCGGTTTGCCCCGGGTGCGCACCTCGCGTGCACCTTCGCCGCGGTGGGCACCATGGCGTGCACGAAGTCGGAGCCCGGTTTGCCCCGGGTGCGCACCTCGCGTGCACCTTCGCCGGGGTGGGCACCTTGGTGTGCAGACCTTGGCTGGGTTGCGCGCCCTGGTGGGCACCATGGTGCGCACCAAGGAGCGCTCCGAAGTGTGCTCCAAGGTGCGGCCTGCACGAAGTCGGAGCCCGGTTTGCCCCGGGTGTGCACCTCGGGTGGGCACCTTGGTGCGCATGCCTTGCCTGGGCTGCGCACCAGGGCGGGCTCAAGATGGCACCCGCGTTCCTTTTTTTTCACTATCTTTCAAAATGGAAATTTTAAAATCTCATTTTTTTTTGCCTTTTTCTGGAAATTAGTGAAGGCAGCGCATCAAAGGTGCGCACCTCGCTGCCCACCACGGTGCGCAACGCCGGTGGGCACCCGGGAGTGCTTCGAAGTGTGCTCCAAGGTGCTGCGTGCACGTTGTCGGAGCCCGGTTTGCCCCGGGTGCGCACCTCGCGTGCACCTTCGTCGGGGTGGGCACCTTGGCTGGGTTTGCCCCGGCTGCGCTCCGAAGCGGGGTTATTGGAGCGCCGCCTCTTTTTTTGTCGGAGCGTTTGGTGGGGTTTCTCGCATTGGCTCTTCCGAGGCCCGGTTGCCACCCTGGCGCGCACGAAGTCGGAAGTAGGGTTAATTGCCCGGGTGCGCACCTTTGCCAGGGTGGGCACCTTACCTGGGCTGCGCACCAGGGCGGGCTCAAGATGGCACGCGCGTTCCGTTTTTTTCACTATCTTTCAAAACGGAAATTTTAAAATCTCCTTTTTTTTTTGCCTTTTCTGGAAATTAGTGAAGGCAGCGCATCAAAGGTGCGCACCTCGCTGCCCACCTTGGTGTGCTCTGAGGTGCGCACCCGGGAGCGCTACGAAGTGTGCTCCAAGGTGCGGCGTGCACGTTGTCGGAGCCCGGTTTGCCCCGGGTGCGCACCTCGCCTGCACCTTGGCCGGGGTGGGCACCTTGGCTGGGTTTGCCCAGGGTGCGCTCCGAAGCGGGGTTACTGGAGCGCCCCCTCTTTTTTTGTCAGAGCGTTTGGTGGGGTTTCTCGCATTGGCTCTTCCCAGGCCCGGTTGTTGGGTGCGCTCCCACCCTGGCGCGCGCGAAGTTGGAAGTTGGGTTAATTGCCCGGGCGCGCACCTTCGCCAGGGTGGGCACCTTGGTGCGCACACCTTGGCTGGGCTGCGCACCAGGGCGGGCTCAAGATGGCACCAGCATTCCCTTTTTCTCACTATCTTTCAAAACGGAAATTTTAAAATCTCGTTTTTTTTTTGCCTTTTATGGAAATTAGTGAAGGCATCGCATCAAAGGTGCGCACCTCGCTGCCCACCTTGGTGTGCTCCGAGGTGCCCACCACGGTGCGCAACGCCGGTGCGAACCCGGGAGCGCCCCGATGTGTGCTCCAAGGTGCGGCGTGCACGAAGTCGGACCCCGGTTTGCCCCGGGTGCGCACCTCGCGTGCACCTTGGTGCGCACACCTTGGCTGGGTTGCGCGGCCTGGTGGGCACCATGGTGCGCACCAAGGAGCGCTCCGAAGTGTGCTCCAAGGTGCGGCGTGCACGAAGTCGGAGCCCGGTTTGCCCCGGGTACGCACCTCGCGTGCACCTTCGCCGGGGTGGGCACCTCGGCTGGGTTGCGCGCCCTGGTGCGCACCAAGGAGCGCTCCGAAGTGTGCTCCAAGGTGCGGCGTGCACGAAGTCGGAGCCCGGTTTGCCCCGGGTGCGCACCTTCGCCGCGGTGCGCACCATGGCGTGCACGAAGTCGGAGCCCGGTTTGCCCCGGGTGCGCACCTCGCGTGCACCTTCGGCGGGGTTGCGCGCCCTGGTGGGCACCATGGTGCGCACCAAGGAGCGCTCCGAAGTGTGCTCCAAGGTGCGGCGTGCACGAAGTCGGAGCCCGGTTTGCCCCGGGTGCGCACCTCGCGTGCACCTTCGGCGGGGTTGCGCGCCCTGGTGGGCACCATGGTGCGCACCAAGGAGCGCTCCGAAGTGTGCTCCAAGGTGCGGCGTGCACGAAGTCGGAGCCCGGTTTGCCCCGGGTGCGCACCTCGCGTGCACCTTCGCCGCGGTGGGCACCATGGCGTGCACGAAGTCGGAGCCCGGTTTGCCCCGGGTGCGCACCTCGCGTGCACCTTCGCCGGGGTGGGCACCTCGGCTGGGTTGCGCGCCCTGGTGCGCACCAAGGAGCGCTCCGAAGTGTGCTCCAAGGTGCGGCGTGCACGAAGTCGGAGCCCGGTTTGCCCCGGGTGCGCACCTCGCGTGCACCTTCGCCAGGGTGGGCACCTCGGTGCGCACACCTTCTCAATGTTTTCTTGCCTTTTCTGGAAATTGGTGAAGGCAGCGCATCAAAGGTGCGCACCTCGGTGTGCTCCGAGGTGCGAACCCGAGAGCGCTCCGAGGTGCCCACGAAGTCGAAAGTCGGGTTAATTGCATTGTTTTCCCCGGGTGCGCTCCGAGGTGCGCAACATCGGCGCGCACCAAGGAGGGCTCCGAAGTGTGCTCCAAGGTGCGCACGATGGCGTGCACCTCTGGTGCGCACGATTCGGAGCTCGGTTTGACCGGGGTGCGCACACCTTGGCTGGGTTGCGCACCTTTTGTGCGCTCCAAGGTGCGCACGAAGTCGGAGCTCGGTTTGCCCCGGGTGCGCACCTTCGCCAGGGTGCGCACCTTGATGCGCACGCCTTGGCTGGGCTGCGCACCTTGGTGGGCGCCATGGTGCGCACCTTTCGTGCGCTCCAAGGTGCGCACGAAGTCGGAGCTCGGTTTGCCCCGGGTGCGCACCTTGGTGGGCGCCATGGTGCACTCCGAGGTGCCCAAGATTGGTGCGCACCAAGGAGCGCTTCGAAGTGCGCTCCAAGGTGCGCGCGAAGTCGAAAGTTGGGTTAATTGTCCGGTTTGCCTCGGGTGCGCACCTTGCGTGCACCTTCGCCAGGGTGGGCGCCTTGGTGCGCACACCTTGGCTGGGCTGCGCACACCTTGGCACCCGCGTTTCCTTCATTTTAAATTTTTTTTTTTTACAATCTCTCAAGTGGGAAATTCTATAATCTCAACTTTTTTTGCCTTTTCAGGAAACTTTTGAATGGAGCGCATCATTGGTGCGCTCCGAAGTGTGCTCCAAAGCTCTCTCCAGCTGCGTGCACCTGCCCCGGCCGCGCACCCGGCCCCGCCCAGCTTCGCTCACCTGTCCCGGGCGTCTGGTGCGGAACCTTAGAGTAAGAAACATCACCGTGCACCTTGGCCAACGTGCGCGACTCGACCGAGCGCGCACTGGCCGAGGTGCACACCGATTTCACCTGGGTGCGCGCGCAGCACCTCGGGCGCACCGGGGTGCGCGCACAACGCCCGGGTTGCACCGTGGCCTGTGTGCTCGGGGTGCCTCGGGTGCGCGCTCGGTGTCGCCCCCGCGCGCGCGGTAGTGCGGGCAGCGCACCCCGGCCCGGCCCGGCCCCGACGAGAACGCAAACGGGCAAAAGGTTTATTCAAATAGCATTGCGACGCCCGGCGAAAAACTAAAAAAGGGTGCAACACCGGGACTTCCCGGGAGGTCACCCATCCCAGTACTACTCCGGCCCAAGCGCGCTTAACTGCGGAGTTCTGATGGGATCCGGTGCACTAATGCTGGTATGATCGCACCCGTTATGAGCTTGTCGCAGTGTGTACTTAGCAAACCGCGACCCACGTGCGAATCCACCCCGGCCACCCACCCCCGTCGAGGTGCACACCCTCCCTCGCGAAGTGCGCCCCGTTCGCCAAGTGTGAGCCCTGCCCGGGTGCGCGCACCTTGCTAGGGCGTCGGGTGTGCACCCGGCCCGGCCTACGTGCGTGCACCTGGAGGGGGCGTCGTGTGCGTGCAGTGTCCCGTCTGCAACGCGGTGCCCACACACCACCTCGGGCGCAACGACCTGCGCTCACATGTGGGCCGAGTGCACCTTGGTGCATGTTCGGGGCGCCTCGGGTGCACGCTCGATCTTGCCCCGGTGCACCAAGGCGCTCGGTTTGCCCCGGGTGCGCACTTGGTGCAAGGTGGGCACCCAAAATAGGGATCAAGCACCAAAACACAAGTTTCGGGATGCAAAATGGGACCCAAGGACCACAAATGCGTTCCAAGACCCATGATGGGTCCACGAGAACAAAAATGTGTTCCGAGACTTAATAAACAAATATTGGGTTTTAGGAGAAGAAACATGCTCTGATGCCCAAAACGAGAATCGACCCCGAAAAGGCCACAGGCCAAAAGTGGGATGCGAGACAAAAAAAAATGGGACCCGAGGACCAAAATTGGGTTCCCAGGTCGAAGACAGGGCAACCGGACAAGAAACGACCTCTAAGGCTCGAAATGAGTCCCGACGACTAAAACTTGACAAGAAGCACCCATCAGGCACCCAACTCGACACCCATGGGATGCCGACCCACCCGGGCTTCCACCTAGCACACCTTGGCACCCACCCACCCTCGCACCCAACCTCGCACCCAACTTAGCACCTTTGAACCCACATTGGCACTCACCCTGACCCTGGCACCTTGGAACCCACATTGGCACTCACCTTGACCCTGGCACCCACCTTTGCACTCACCTTGGGACCCACCCTGGCTCCCACCTCGGCACCCACCCAGACACCCACCTTGGTTCCTTGGCACCCACCTTGGATCCTTGGCACCCACCCCGACACCCACCTTGGCACGCAACTTGGCTACTTGCCACCCACCTTGGCTCCTTGACGCCCACCCCGACAACCACCCCGTGACCTACCCTGGCTAGGGTTGGTGCACACCCACCCTGGTGCCCACCTTGGCACCCACCCTATGACCCACCTTGGCACGCACCTTAGTACCCACCCCGTTACCCACCCTAGGACCCACCCCGTGACCCACCTTGGCCAGGGTGGGTGCACCCACCCTGGTGCCCACCTTGGCACCCACCCATCCTAGCACCCAGCCTGTGACCGGGCTTGGAACCCAACCTTGCACCCGCACCCGTCTTGGCCAGTGTGGGTGCGCACCCATCCTGGCACCCACGTTGTGACACACCCTTTAACCCACGCACCCTAGCACCCACGTTGGCACCCACCTTGGAACCCAACCTAGCAACTTGGCACCCACCCCGTGACCCACCTTGGCATCCACCATAGCAGTCGCCGACTTGGCACCCACCTCGGCACCCACCTTGACACTTGTGGACCCACCTTGCCACTCACCCTAGCATCGACCCATCCTAGCACCCACCCTGGCACCTTTGCACCCTAGCACTCACCCATCCTAGCACCTAACCTGTGACCCACCTTGACACTCACCCTCGCACCCACCTTGGAACCCAACCTAGCACCCACCCACCCTGACACCAACCCTAGCACCTACCCACCCTTGCACCCACCCTGTGACCCATCTTGGCACCCACCCATCCTACCACTCAACCTATCACCCACCTTCTCACCCACCTTGGCATCCACCTTAGCACCCACCCACACTGGCACCTTGGCACCCACCTCGGGCAAGGTGGGTGCACACCCACCCTGGCACCCAATTTAGAACCCACCGAGCATGTTACCCACCTTGGCACCCACATTGCAGCCCACCCTAGTACCCACCCTATGACCCACATTGGCATCCACACCCTAGCACCCAGGCACCTCGACACCCGCCTTGACACCCACCCTAGCACTGAACCTGTGACCCACCTTGGAACTCACCCTAGAACCCACCCACCCTGTGAACCACCTTGGCATCCACCTTAGCACCCACCCACCTTGGCACCCACTCTAGCACTCACCCATCCTAACACCCAACTTGTTACCCACCTTGGCACCCGCCCTCGCGTCCACCTTGAAACCCACCCTAGCACCCACCCACGCAGGAGCCCACCTTGGCACCCAACCTAACACCCACGCATCCTGGCACCCAACTTGTGACCCACCTTGGAACCCACCCTAGTACCCACCTTTGAACCCACTATATCACCAACCCACCTTGGCACCCACCCTATGACCCTCTTTGGAATCCACCCTAGCACGCACCCACCCTGGCACCCACCATGGAGCGCACCCTAGCACCCACCCACCTCGGCACGCACCTCAACACCCACCTTGGTGTGCGCACTGCGCCAACCTCTCAAAGACCCTATGTGGTGCGCTCCAAAGTGTACACCTTTGGTGCGCTCCAAGGTGCGCACCTTTGGTGCACACCGAGGTGCACACCAAAGTGTGCACCGAGGTGAGCACCAAAGTGCACTCCAGGGTGCACACCAAGGCGTGCACCTTTGGTGCGGTCAATGCAAACGAATTCGGAAGTTGGGGTCGATGTCCTAATCGCTGCTGCAGACTACACGTATGAGAATCGGACAAATAGCTTTATATAGGGGAGGTGTTGCGTTTGATGGGTCGACTCCCCTGGTTGTGTGCACTGCACCAACTTCAAAGACCCTGTCTTGTTTAAGAAGTCAAAAGTTGGGGTGGATGTCCTAATCATTGCTGCAGTCTACGCATGTATGAGAATCAGACAAATAGCTTATATAGGGGAGGTGTTGCATTCGGTGGGTTGACTCCCCTGGTTGTGCGCACTGCGCCAACCTCAAAGACCCCGCATAGCAGAAGAAGTCGGAAGTCGGATTTTGGTGAGCACCAAGGCGTGCACCTTTGGTGCGGTCAACGCAGACGAATTCAGAAGTTGGGGTGGATGTCCTAATCGTTGTTGCAGGCTACACATGTATGAGAATCAGACAAATAGCTTATATAGGGGAGGTGTTGGGTTTGATGGGTCAACTCCCTTGGTTGTGCGCATTACGCCAACCTCAAAGACCTTGTTTTCGTTAAGAAGTCAAAAGTTGGGGTCAATGTCCTAATGGCTCCTGCAGGCTACACATGTATGAGAATCGGACAAATAGCTTATATAGGGGAGGTGTTGGGTTTGATGGGTCGACTCCCCTGGTTGTGCGCATTACGTCAACCTCAAAGACCTTGTTTTCGTTAAGAAGTCAAAAGTTGGGGTCGATGTCCTAATTGCTCCTGTAGACTACACATGTATGAGAATCAGACAAATAGCTTATATAGGGGAGGTGTTGGGTTTGATGGGTTGACTCCCCTAGTTGTTCGCATTACACCAACCTCAAAGACCTTGTTTTCGTTTAGAAGCCGAAAGTTGGGGTCGATGTCCTAATTGCTCCTGCAGGCTACGCATGTATGAGAATCAGACAAATAGCTTATATAGGGGAGGTGTTGGGTTTGATGGGTCGACTCCCCTGGTTGTGCGCATTGCGCCAACCTCAAAGACCCTGCATTGCGGATGAAGTCGAAAGTCAGAGTTTGGTGTGCTACAAGGTGTGGTCGAAGGTGCTCACCTAGGTGTGCACCTTTGGAGCACAGGAAAAGTGCCCTCCAAAAGTGCGCACCTTTGGAGTGCACAAAAGTGCCCTCCAAAAGTGCGCACCTTTGGAGCGCAGAAAAGTGCCCTCCAAAAAGTGCCCTCCAAAAGTGCGCACCTTTGGAGCGCAGAAAAGTGCCCTCCAAAAAGTGCCCTCCAAAAGTGCGCACCTTTGGAGCGCAGAAAAGTGCCCTCCAAAAAGTGCCCTCCAAAAGTGCGCACCTTTGGAGCGCAGAAAAGTGCCCTCCAAAAGTGCGCACCTTTGGAGCGCAGAAAAGTGCCCTCCAAAAAGTGCCCTCCAAAAGTGCGCACCTTTGGAGCGCAGAAAAGTGCCCTCCAAAAAGTGCCCTCCAAAAGTGCGCACCTTTGGAGCGCAGAAAAGTGCCCTCCAAAAAGTGCCCTCCAAAAGTGCGCACCTTTGGAGCGCAGAAAAGTGCCCTCCAAAAAGTGCCCTCCAAAAGTGCGCACCTTTGGAGCGCAGAAAAGTGCCCTCCAAAAAGTGCCCTCCAAAAGTGCGCACCTTTGGAGCGCAGAAAAGTGCCCTCCAAAAGTGCGCACCTTTGGAGCGCAGAAAAGTGCCCTCCAAAAGTGCGCACTTTTGGTGCGCACCAAGGCGCTGGTTCGGTCGTTGCAGGCGAGTTCGGAAGTTGGGGTCGATGTCCTGAGCGGAGGTGCAAACTACACAGGTGTCGGAATCGGACAAATAGCTTATATAGGGGAGGTGTATGCTTCGATGGGTCGACTCCCCAGGTTGAGCGCACCGCGCCAACCTCAAAGACCCTACGGTATGGATGAAGTCGGAAGTTGGGTCCGATGACCAATTCGATTAGTAGGTATGCTCATGAGGTCGGAATTTGGGTCCGATGACCTGCCATGTGCAGGAAGGCGAATGTTGACACTGTGCGTTGCAAGGTGCACACCAAGGCGCTGGTGCGGTCTTTTTAGTCGAGTTCGGAAGTTGGGGTCGATGTCCTGATCGGAGGTGCAAGCTACACAGGTGTGGGAATCGGACAAATAGCTTATATAGGGGAGGTGTATGCTTCGTTGGGTCGACTCCCCGGGTTGAGCGCACCGCGCCAACCTCAAAGACCCTACGGTATGGATGAAGTCGGAAGTTGGGTCCGATGACCGATTCGATATGTAGGCATACTCGCGAGGTCGGAATTTGGGTCCGATGACCTGCCACGTGCAGGAAGGCGAATGTTGGCACTGTGCGTTGCAAGGTGCGCACCAAGGCGCTGGTTCGGTCGTTGGAGGCGAGTTCGGAAGTTGGGGTCGATGTCTTGATCGGAGGTGCAAACTACACAGGTGTGGGAATCGGACAAATAGCTTATATAGGGGAGGTGTATGCTTCGTTGGGTCGACTCCCCGGGTTGAGCGCACCGCGCCAACCTCAAAGACCCTACGGTATGGATGAAGTCGGAAGTTGGGTCCGATGACCGATTCGATATGTAGGCATACTCGCGAGGTCGGAATTTGGGTCCGATGACCTGCCATGTGCAGGAAGGCGAATGTTGGGACTGTGCGTCGCAAGGTGCGCACCAAGGCGCTGGTGCCGTCGTTGCAGTCGAGTTCGGAAGTTGGGGTCGATGTCCTGGTCAGAGGTGCAAACTACACAGGTGTGGGAATCGGACAAATAGCTTATATAGGGGAGGTGTATGCTTCGATGGGTCGACTCCCTGGGTTGAGCGCACCGCGCCAACCTCAAAGACCCTACAGTATGGATGAAGTCGGAAGTTGGGTCCGATGACCGATTCGATACGTAGGCATATTGGCGAGGTCTGAATTTGTGTCCGATGACCTGCCATGCGCAGGAAGGCGGAATTTGGGTCCGATGACCGAGTTGATGGCGTGCCATGCGCAGAAAGGCGGAATTTGGGTCCGATGACCGAGTTGATGTTGATGGCCCGCCATGCACAGGAAGGCGGAATTTGGGTCCGATGACCGATTTGAAGGCGTGCCATACGCAAAAAGGCGGAGTTTGGGTCCGATGACCGAGTTGATATTGATGGCCCGCCATGCGCAGGAAGGCGGAATTTGGGTCCGATGACCTGACATACGCATGGAGTCCGACTCGGGGGCCGATGTTCGATTCGATGACTTGCATTGTGGGTAAAGTCGGAAGTTGTGGTCTTTGACCCGATTCGATGACCAGACTTCGGCTGCTTGAGAATCGGACAAATAACTTATATAGGGGAGGTAGTGTTCTCGAGCATCCTCCCCCCGTGCCCGTTTATGTCGATTGATGCTGGTGCTCGACTGGTTGGAGCGCTCGGATGCAAAAATCTTGCACCAGGATTTATCGATTGTGATGGACACGGCAAGTCTCCTGATTGCTATGCAGGAGCTCATCGTGAATCTCTATGCGGCCTTGGTATGGACTCGACCTGCGGAATGGTTCGGCAATGGTAGTCGCTCCAACACGTCCTTGCAATGGCCACAGAGGTGATTCGACTAGAGCTCCAGTCTAGCTTTTGGGTTGCTTGGCGGACTGGTATAGCCGCGATCGAGTTCCGGCCATGAACGTTTTAGATAGCTCTTGGGCTTTCTGGGACGGAAGTCGGAAGTTTGGGCTGTTGTCCGATTTGATGACCATTCTTCGGATGTGTGAGAATCGGACAAATAACTTATATAGGGGACTGTGTTGTCTCACGCAGCCCCCTCCGTGCCCCTCTATCTCGACCGATGTTGGTGCTTGAAAGGGTTGGGATCGCTCGGATTTATAAACGTGCACCACCATTTGTCGAGTGTGAGGGACGCGGCAGGTCTCCTAAATGCTATGCGGGCGCTCTCTGAGAATCTCTATCCGGCCTCGACACAGACTAGTCTTGCTGAATGGTTTGGCACTGGTAGTCGATCCAACACGTCGTTGTTGTGGCCGCCTAGGCGATTCGATTCGAGCCCCCGTCTAGCTTTTGGGTTGCTTGGCGGATTTTGCCCTATCCGCAAGTGAGCTCGGTCCCTAAACGTTCGAGAAACCCGATTGCTATGCGCCGACTCTCTTTCTTGCGAGCCTCCATCTAGCTTTTGGGTCTCTACGGAACGGAAGTCGGAATCTGGGACCGTTGTTTGATTCGACGAGGCAGACTACGGTTGTGCGAGAATCGGACAAATAACTTATATAGGGGAGGTGTTGACTGGAGCATTCTCCCCCGTGCCCCTCTAACTCGACCAATGCTGGCGCTCGAACGGTGGTAGCGCTCGGATTTTCATTGAGCGCCAGCATTGGTCGATTTAGAGGGGCATGCGAGATTCCCGAATGCTATGCGAGGGCTCTAACGGAAATGTCTATTGGTTTCGGTATGGATGCAATTGCGAGTGGTTCGGCAAAGGTAGTCGTTCCGATGCGTCCATGTCGTGGCCAAATCGATAATTCGATTTGAGCCCTCGTATAGCATTTGGGTCTCTCGATGTGATTCCGCATTCCAGTCCCTTTGGGCACTGCTTGAGCCGCATCCCAGGGGGTTCCCTTCCCAATAATCTGCCTCGCAACCCGATTGCTATGCGGTGAGGCTCCTCGGCCGCCTCGGAACTATCTGTGTATCAGACGCATCGCGGGATAAGGGGTTGGCAACGGTAGTCGCCCCAAGCGCGTCCGATGCTTGGACCATTCCGAGGCGGCCCTGAAGCCTCTTCCGTCTAGCCGTTGGGTCCTTCTCGCCGCATCCCTCGCCTCGCACCCCGATTGCTATGCGGTGAGGCTCCTCGGCCGCCTCGGAACTATCTGTGTATCGGACGCGTCGCGGGATAAGGGGTTGTCACTGGTAGTCGCCCCAAGCGCGTCCGATGCTTGGACCATTCCGAGGCGGCCCTGAAGCCTCTTCCGTCTAGCCGTTGGGTCCTTCTCGCCGCATCCCTCGCCTCGCACCCCGATTGCTATGCGGTGAGGCTCCTCGGCCGCCTCGGAACTATCTGTGTATCGGACGCGTCGCGGGATAAGGGGTTGTCATTGGTAGTCGCCCCAAGCGCGTCCGATGCTTGGACCATTCCGAGGCGGCCCTGAAGCCTCTTCCGTCTAGCCGTTGGGTCCTTCTCGCCGCATCCCTCGCCTCGCACCCCGATTGCTATGCGGTGAGGCTCCTCGGCCGCCTCGGAACTATCTGTGTATCGGACGCGTCGCGGGATAAGGGGTTGTCACTGGTAGTCGCCCCAAGCGCGTCCGATGCTTGGACCATTCCGAGGCGGCCCTGAAGCCTCTTCCGTCTAGCCGTTGGGTCCTTCTCGCCGCATCCCTCGCCTCGCACCCCGATTGCTATGCGGTGAGGCTCCTCGGCCGCCTCGGAACTATCTGTGTATCGGACGCGTCGCGGGATAAGGGGTTGTCACTGGTAGTCGCCCCAAGCGCGTTCGATGCTTGGACCATTCCGAGGCGGCCCTGAAGCCTCTTCCGTCTAGCCGTTGGGTCCTTCTCGCCGCATCCCTCGCCTCGCACCCCGATTGCTATGCGGTGAGGCTCCTCGGCCGCCTTGGAACTATCTGTGTATCGGACGCGTCGCGGGATAAGGGGTTGTCACTGGTAGTCGCCCCAAGCGCGTCCGATGCTTAGACCATTCCGAGGCGGACCCGAAGCCTCTTCCGTCTAGCCGTTGGGTCCTTCTCGCCGCATCCTTCGCCTCGCACCCCGATTGCTATGCGGTGAGGCTCCTCGGCCGCCTCGGAACTATCTGTGTATCGGACGCGTCGCGGGATAAGGGGTTGTCACTGGTAGTCGCCCCAAGCGCGTCCGATGCTTGGACCATTCCGAGGCGGACCCGAAGCCTCTTCCGTCTAGCCGTTGGGTCCTTCTCGCCGCATCCCTCGCCTCGCACCCCGATTGCTATGCGGTGAGGCTCCTCGGCCGCCTTGGAACTATCTGTGTATCGGACGCGTCGCGGGATAAGGGGTTGTCACTGGTAGTCGCCCCAAGCGCGTCCGATGCTTGGACCATTCCGAGGCGGACCCGAAGCCTCTTCCGTCTAGCCGTTGGGTCCTTCTCGCCGCATCCCTCGCCTCGCACCCCGATTGCTATGCGGTGAGGCTCCTCGGCCGCCTTGGAACTATCTGTGTATCGGACGCGTCGCGGGATAAGGGGTTGTCACTGGTAGTCGCCCCAAGCGCGTCCGATGCTTGGACCATTCCGAGGCGGACCCGAAGCCTCTTCCGTCTAGCCGTTGGGTCCTTCTCGCCGCATCCCTCGCCTCGCACCCCGATTGCTATGCGGTGAGGCTCCTCGGCCGCCTTGGAACTATCTGTGTATCGGACGCGTCGCGGGATAAGGGGTTGTCACTGGTAGTCGCCCCAAGCGCGTCCGATGCTTGGACCATTCCGAGGCGGCCCCGAAGCCTCTTCCGTGTAGCCGTTGGGTCCTTCTCGCCGCATCCCTCGCCTCGCACCCCGATTGCTATGCGGTGAGGCTCCTCGGCCGCCTTGGAACTATCTGTGTATCGGACGCGTCGCGGGATAAGGGGTTGTCACTGGTAGTCGCCCCAAGCGCGTCCGATGCTTGGACCATTCCGAGGCGGCCCCGAAGCCTCTTCCGTGTAGCCGTTGGGTCCTTCTCGCCGCATCCCTCGCCTCGCACCCCGATTGCTATGCGGTGAGGCTCCTCGGCCGCCTTGGAACTATCTGTGTATCGGACGCGTCGCGGGATAAGGGGTTGTCACTGGTAGTCGCCCCAAGCGCGTCCGATGCTTGGACCATTCCGAGGCGGACCTGAAGCCTCTTCCCTCTAGCCGTTGGGGCTTTCTCGCCGCATCCCTCGCCTCGCACCCTGATTGCTATGCTGTGAGGCTCCTCGGCCGCCTTGGAACTATCTGTGTATCGGACGCATCGCGGGATAAGGGGTTGGCAGTGGTAGTCGCCCCAAGCGCATCCGATGCTTGGACCATTCCGAGGCGGCCCTGCAGCCTCTTCCGTCTAGCCGTTGGGGCCATCTCGCCGCATCCCCCACCTCGCACCACGATTGCTATGCGGTGAGGCTCCTTGGCCGCCTCGGAACTATCTGTGTATCGGACGCATCGCGGGATAAGGGGTTGTCACTGGTAGTCGCCCCAAGCGCGTCCGATGCTTGGACTATTCCGAGGCGGCCCTGCAGCCTCTTCCGTCTAGCCGTTGGGGCCATCTCGCTGCATCCCCCACCTCCTCGGCCGCCTCGGAACTATCTGTGTATCGGACGCATCGCGGGATAAGGGGTTGGCAGTGGTAGTCGCCCCAAGCGCGTCCGATGCTTGGACTATTCCGAGGCAGCCCTGCAGCCTCTTCCGTCTAGCCTTTGGGGCCATCTCGCCGCATCCCTCGCCTCGCACCCCGATTGCTATGCGGTGAGGCTCCTCGGCCGCCTGGGAACTATCTTCGTATCGGACGCATCGCGGGATAAGGGGTTGTCACTGGTAGTCGCCCCAAGCGCGTCCGATGCTTGGACTATTCCGAGGCGGCCCTGTGGCCTCTTCCGTCTAGCCGTTGGGGCCATCTCGCCGCATCCCCCACCTCGCACCCCGATTGCTATGCGGTGAGGCTCTTCGGCCGCCTTGGAACTATCTTCGTATCGGACGCATTGCGGGATAAGGGGTTGTCACTGGTAGTGGCCCCAAGCGCGTCCGATGCTTGGACTATTCCGAGGCGGCCCTGCAGCCTCTTCCGTCTAGCCGTTGGGGCCATCTCGCCGCATCCCCCACCTCGCACCCCGATTGCTATGCGGTGAGGCTCCTCGGCCGCCTTGGAACTATCTTCGTATCGGACGCATCGCGGGATAAGGGGTTGTCACTGGTAGTCGCCCCAAGCGCGTCCGATGCTTGGACTATTCCGACGCGGCCCTGTGGCCTCTTCCGTCTAGCCGTTGGGGCCATCTCGCCGCATCCCCCACCTCGCACCCCGATTGCTATGCGGTGAGGCTCCTCGGCCGCCTTGGAACCATCTTCGTATCGGACGCATCGCGGGATAGGGGGCTGTCACTGGTAGTCGCCCCAAGCGTGTCCGATGCTTGGACCATTCCTAGGCGGCCCTGAAGCCTCTTCCGTCTAGCCGTTGGGGCCTTCCCGCCCCATCCCTCGCCTCGCACCCCCGATTGCTATGCGGTGAGGCTCCTCGGCCGCCTTGGAACCATCTGTGTATCGGACGCATCGCGGGATAAGGGGTTGGCACTGGCAGTCGCCCCAAGCGCGTCCGATGCTTGGACCATTCCGAGGTGGCCCTGAAGCCTCTTCCGTCTAGCCGTTGGGGCCTTCCCGCCCCATCCCTCGCCTCGCACCCCGATTGATATGCGGTGAGGCTCCTCGGCCGCCTTGGAACTATCTGTGTATCGGACGCATCGCGGGATAAGGGGTTGGCACTGGTAGTCGTCCCAATCGCATCCGATGCTTGGACCATTCCGAGGCGGCCCTGCAGCCTCTTCCGTTTAGCCGTCGGGGCCTTCCCGCCGCATCCCTCGCCTCGCATCCCGATTCCTATGCGGTGAGTCTTCTCGGCCGCCGCGGAACTATACCTGTTATTGCTACTGCATCCTTCGGCTGGTAACCTCCTCTGCCGCCTTGGAACGTTCTCTTTGTCG
>NW_026729363.1:20000-37500 GCF_030272615.1 Cryptomeria japonica | reverse complement strand
TGCGAACCCGGGAGCGCTCCGATGTGTGCTCCAAGGTGCGGCGTGCACGAAGTCCGAGCCCGGTTTGCCCCGGGTGCGCACCTCGCGTGCACCTTCGCCGGGGTGAGCACCTTGGTGTGCAGACCTTGGTTGGGTTGCGCGCCCTGGTGCGCACCAAGGAGCGCTCTGAAGTGTGCTCCAAGGTGCGGCGTGCACGAAGTCGGAGCCCGGTTTGCCCCGGGTGTGCACCTCGGGTGCGCACCTCGCGTGCACCTTCGCTGCGGTGGGCACCTTGGCTGGGTTGCGCGCCTTGGTGGGCACCATGCAGTGCACGAAGTCGGAGCCCGGATTGCCCCGGGCGCGCACCTCCGCCAGGGTGGGCACCTTGGTGCGCACAACTTGCCTGGGCTGCGCACCAGGAAGGGCTCAAGATGGCACCCGCGTTCCGTTTTTTTCACTATCTTTCAGAACGGAAATTTTAAAATCTCGTTTTTTTTTGCCTTTTCTGGAAATTAGTGAAGGCAGCGCATCAAAGGTGCGCAACGCTGGTGCGAACCTGGGAGCGCTCCGATGTGTGCTCCAAGGTGCGGCGTGCACGAAGTCGGACCCCGGTTTGCCCCGGGTGCGCACCTCGCGTGCACCTTGGTGCGCACACCTTGGCTGGGTTGCGCGCCCTGGTGGGCACCATGGTGCGCACCAAGGAGCGCTCCGAAGTGTGCTCCAAGGTGCGGCGTGCACGAAGTCGGAGCCCGGTTTGCCCCGGGTGCGCACCTCGCGTGCACCTTCGCCGCGGTGGGCACCATGGCGTGCACGAAGTCGGAGCCCGGTTTGCCCCGGGTGCGCACCTCGCGTGCACCTTCGCCGGGGTGGGCACCTTGGTGTGCAGACCTTGGCTGGGTTGCGCGCCCTGGTGGGCACCATGGTGCGCACCAAGGAGCGCTCCGAAGTGTGCTCCAAGGTGCGGCCTGCACGAAGTCGGAGCCCGGTTTGCCCCGGGTGTGCACCTCGGGTGGGCACCTTGGTGCGCATGCCTTGCCTGGGCTGCGCACCAGGGCGGGCTCAAGATGGCACCCGCGTTCCTTTTTTTTCACTATCTTTCAAAACGGAAATTTTAAAATCTCATTTTTTTTTGCCTTTTTCTGGAAATTAGTGAAGGCAGCGCATCAAAGGTGCGCACCTCGCTGCCCACCACGGTGCGCAACGCCGGTGGGCACCCGGGAGTGCTTCGAAGTGTGCTCCAAGGTGCTGCGTGCACGTTGTCGGAGCCCGGTTTGCCCCGGGTGCGCACCTCGCGTGCACCTTCGTCGGGGTGGGCACCTTGGCTGGGTTTGCCCCGGCTGCGCTCCGAAGCGGGGTTATTGGAGCGCCGCCTCTTTTTTTGTCGGAGCGTTTGGTGGGGTTTCTCGCATTGGCTCTTCCGAGGCCCGGTTGCCACCCTGGCGCGCACGAAGTCGGAAGTAGGGTTAATTGCCCGGGTGCGCACCTTTGCCAGGGTGGGCACCTTACCTGGGCTGCGCACCAGGGCGGGCTCAAGATGGCACGCGCGTTCCGTTTTTTTCACTATCTTTCAAAACGGAAATTTTAAAATCTCCTTTTTTTTTTGCCTTTTCTGGAAATTAGTGAAGGCAGCGCATCAAAGGTGCGCACCTCGCTGCCCACCTTGGTGTGCTCTGAGGTGCGCACCCGGGAGCGCTACGAAGTGTGCTCCAAGGTGCGGCGTGCACGTTGTCGGAGCCCGGTTTGCCCCGGGTGCGCACCTCGCCTGCACCTTGGCCGGGGTGGGCACCTTGGCTGGGTTTGCCCAGGGTGCGCTCCGAAGCGGGGTTACTGGAGCGCCCCCTCTTTTTTTGTCAGAGCGTTTGGTGGGGTTTCTCGCATTGGCTCTTCCCAGGCCCGGTTGTTGGGTGCGCTCCCACCCTGGCGCGCGCGAAGTTGGAAGTTGGGTTAATTGCCCGGGCGCTTACCTTCGCCAGGGTGGGCACCTTGGTGCGCACACCTTGGCTGGGCTGCGCACCAGGGCGGGCTCAAGATGGCACCAGCATTCCCTTTTTCTCACTATCTTTCAAAACGGAAATTTTAAAATCTCGTTTTTTTTTTGCCTTTTATGGAAATTAGTGAAGGCATCGCATCAAAGGTGCGCACCTCGCTGCCCACCTTGGTGTGCTCCGAGGTGCCCACCACGGTGCGCAACGCCGGTGCGAACCCGGGAGCGCCCCGATGTGTGCTCCAAGGTGCGGCGTGCACGAAGTCGGACCCCGGTTTGCCCCGGGTGCGCACCTCGCGTGCACCTTGGTGCGCACACCTTGGCTGGGTTGCGCGGCCTGGTGGGCACCATGGTGCGCACCAAGGAGCGCTCCGAAGTGTGCTCCAAGGTGCGGCGTGCACGAAGTCGGAGCCCGGTTTGCCCCGGGTACGCACCTCGCGTGCACCTTCGCCGGGGTGGGCACCTCGGCTGGGTTGCGCGCCCTGGTGCGCACCAAGGAGCGCTCCGAAGTGTGCTCCAAGGTGCGGCGTGCACGAAGTCGGAGCCCGGTTTGCCCCGGGTGCGCACCTTCGCCGCGGTGCGCACCATGGCGTGCACGAAGTCGGAGCCCGGTTTGCCCCGGGTGCGCACCTCGCGTGCACCTTCGGCGGGGTTGCGCGCCCTGGTGGGCACCATGGTGCGCACCAAGGAGCGCTCCGAAGTGTGCTCCAAGGTGCGGCGTGCACGAAGTCGGAGCCCGGTTTGCCCCGGGTGCGCACCTCGCGTGCACCTTCGGCGGGGTTGCGCGCCCTGGTGGGCACCATGGTGCGCACCAAGGAGCGCTCCGAAGTGTGCTCCAAGGTGCGGCGTGCACGAAGTCGGAGCCCGGTTTGCCCCGGGTGCGCACCTCGCGTGCACCTTCGCCGCGGTGGGCACCATGGCGTGCACGAAGTCGGAGCCCGGTTTGCCCCGGGTGCGCACCTCGCGTGCACCTTCGCCGGGGTGGGCACCTCGGCTGGGTTGCGCGCCCTGGTGCGCACCAAGGAGCGCTCCGAAGTGTGCTCCAAGGTGCGGCGTGCACGAAGTCGGAGCCCGGTTTGCCCCGGGTGCGCACCTCGCGTGCACCTTCGCCAGGGTGGGCACCTCGGTGCGCACACCTTCTCAATGTTTTCTTGCCTTTTCTGGAAATTGGTGAAGGCAGCGCATCAAAGGTGCGCACCTCGGTGTGCTCCGAGGTGCGAACCCGAGAGCGCTCCGAGGTGCCCACGAAGTCGAAAGTCGGGTTAATTGCATTGTTTTCCCCGGGTGCGCTCCGAGGTGCGCAACATCGGCGCGCACCAAGGAGGGCTCCGAAGTGTGCTCCAAGGTGCGCACGATGGCGTGCACCTCTGGTGCGCACGATTCGGAGCTCGGTTTGACCGGGGTGCGCACACCTTGGCTGGGTTGCGCACCTTTTGTGCGCTCCAAGGTGCGCACGAAGTCGGAGCTCGGTTTGCCCCGGGTGCGCACCTTCGCCAGGGTGCGCACCTTGATGCGCACGCCTTGGCTGGGCTGCGCACCTTGGTGGGCGCCATGGTGCGCACCTTTCGTGCGCTCCAAGGTGCGCACGAAGTCGGAGCTCGGTTTGCCCCGGGTGCGCACCTTGGTGGGCGCCATGGTGCACTCCGAGGTGCCCAAGATTGGTGCGCACCAAGGAGCGCTCCGAAGTGCGCTCCAAGGTGCGCGCGAAGTCGAAAGTTGGGTTAATTGTCCGGTTTGCCTCGGGTGCGCACCTTGCGTGCACCTTCGCCAGGGTGGGCGCCTTGGTGCGCACACCTTGGCTGGGCTGCGCACACCTTGGCACCCGCGTTTCCTTCATTTTAAATTTTTTTTTTTTACAATCTCTCAAGTGGGAAATTCTATAATCTCAACTTTTTTTGCCTTTTCAGGAAACTTTTGAATGGAGCGCATCATTGGTGCGCTCCGAAGTGTGCTCCAAAGCTCTCTCCAGCTGCGTGCACCTGCCCCGGCCGCGCACCCGGCCCCGCCCAGCTTCGCTCACCTGTCCCGGGCGTCTGGTGCGGAACCTTAGAGTAAGAAACATCACCGTGCACCTTGGCCAACGTGCGCGACTCGACCGAGCGCGCACTGGCCGAGGTGCACACCGATTTCACCTGGGTGCGCGCGCAGCACCTCGGGCGCACCGGGGTGCGCGCACAACGCCCGGGTTGCACCGTGGCCTGTGTGCTCGGGGCGCCTCGGGTGCGCGCTCGGTGTCGCCCCCGCGCGCGCGGTAGTGCGGGCAGCGCACCCCGGCCCGGCCCGGCCCCGACGAGAACGCAAACGGGCAAAAGGTTTATTCAAATAGCATTGCGACGCCCGGCGAAAAACTAAAAAAGGGTGCAACACCGGGACTTCCCGGGAGGTCACCCATCCCAGTACTACTCCGGCCCAAGCGCGCTTAACTGCGGAGTTCTGATGGGATCCGGTGCACTAACGCTGGTATGATCGCACCCGTTATGAGCTTGTCGCAGTGTGTACTTAGCAAACCGCGACCCACGTGCGAATCCACCCCGGCCACCCACCCCCGTCGAGGTGCACACCCTCCCTCGCGAAGTGCGCCCCGTTCGCCAAGTGTGAGCCCTGCCCGGGTGCGCGCACCTTGCTAGGGCGTCGGGTGTGCACCCGGCCCGGCCTACGTGCGTGCACCTGGAGGGGGCGTCGTGTGCGTGCAGTGTCCCGTCTGCAACGCGGTGCCCACACACCACCTCGGGCGCAACGACCTGCGCTCACATGTGGGCCGAGTGCACCTTGGTGCATGTTCGGGGCGCCTCGGGTGCACGCTCGATCTTGCCCCGGTGCACCAAGGCGCTCGGTTTGCCCCGGGTGCGCACTTGGTGCAAGGTGGGCACCCAAAATAGGGATCAAGCACCAAAACACAAGTTTCGGGATGCAAAATGGGACCCAAGGACCACAAATGCGTTCCAAGACCCATGATGGGTCCACGAGAACAAAAATGTGTTCCGAGACTTAATAAACAAATATTGGGTTTTAGGAGAAGAAACATGCTCTGATGCCCAAAACGAGAATCGACCCCGAAAAGGCCACAGGCCAAAAGTGGGATGCGAGACAAAAAAAAATGGGACCCGAGGACCAAAATTGGGTTCCCAGGTCGAAGACAGGGCAACCGGACAAGAAACGACCTCTAAGGCTCGAAATGAGTCCCGACGACTAAAACTTGACAAGAAGCACCCATCAGGCACCCAACTCGACACCCATGGGATGCCGACCCACCCGGGCTTCCACCTAGCACACCTTGGCACCCACCCACCCTCGCACCCAACCTCGCACCCAACTTAGCACCTTTGAACCCACATTGGCACTCACCCTGACCCTGGCACCTTGGAACCCACATTGGCACTCACCTTGACCCTGGCACCCACCTTTGCACTCACCTTGGGACCCACCCTGGCTCCCACCTCGGCACCCACCCAGACACCCACCTTGGTTCCTTGGCACCCACCTTGGATCCTTGGCACCCACCCCGACACCCACCTTGGCACGCAACTTGGCTACTTGCCACCCACCTTGGCTCCTTGACGCCCACCCCGACAACCACCCCGTGACCTACCCTGGCTAGGGTTGGTGCACACCCACCCTGGTGCCCACCTTGGCACCCACCCTATGACCCACCTTGGCACGCACCTTAGTACCCACCCCGTTACCCACCCTAGGACCCACCCCGTGACCCACCTTGGCCAGGGTGGGTGCACCCACCCTGGTGCCCACCTTGGCACCCACCCATCCTAGCACCCAGCCTGTGACCGGGCTTGGAACCCAACCTTGCACCCGCACCCGTCTTGGCCAGTGTGGGTGCGCACCCATCCTGGCACCCACGTTGTGACACACCCTTTAACCCACGCACCCTAGCACCCACGTTGGCACCCACCTTGGAACCCAACCTAGCAACTTGGCACCCACCCCGTGACCCACCTTGGCATCCACCATAGCAGTCGCCGACTTGGCACCCACCTCGGCACCCACCTTGACACTTGTGGACCCACCTTGCCACTCACCCTAGCATCGACCCATCCTAGCACCCACCCTGGCACCTTTGCACCCTAGCACTCACCCATCCTAGCACCTAACCTGTGACCCACCTTGACACTCACCCTCGCACCCACCTTGGAACCCAACCTAGCACCCACCCACCCTGACACCAACCCTAGCACCTACCCACCCTTGCACCCACCCTGTGACCCATCTTGGCACCCACCCATCCTACCACTCAACCTATCACCCACCTTCTCACCCACCTTGGCATCCACCTTAGCACCCACCCACACTGGCACCTTGGCACCCACCTCGGGCAAGGTGGGTGCACACCCACCCTGGCACCCAATTTAGAACCCACCGAGCATGTTACCCACCTTGGCACCCACATTGCAGCCCACCCTAGTACCCACCCTATGACCCACATTGGCATCCACACCCTAGCACCCAGGCACCTCGACACCCGCCTTGACACCCACCCTAGCACTGAACCTGTGACCCACCTTGGAACTCACCCTAGAACCCACCCACCCTGTGAACCACCTTGGCATCCACCTTAGCACCCACCCACCTTGGCACCCACTCTAGCACTCACCCATCCTAACACCCAACTTGTTACCCACCTTGGCACCCGCCCTCGCGTCCACCTTGAAACCCACCCTAGCACCCACCCACGCAGGAGCCCACCTTGGCACCCAACCTAACACCCACGCATCCTGGCACCCAACTTGTGACCCACCTTGGAACCCACCCTAGTACCCACCTTTGAACCCACTATATCACCAACCCACCTTGGCACCCACCCTATGACCCTCTTTGGAATCCACCCTAGCACGCACCCACCCTGGCACCCACCATGGAGCGCACCCTAGCACCCACCCACCTCGGCACGCACCTCAACACCCACCTTGGTGTGCGCACTGCGCCAACCTCTCAAAGACCCTATGTGGTGCGCTCCAAAGTGTACACCTTTGGTGCGCTCCAAGGTGCGCACCTTTGGTGCACACCGAGGTGCACACCAAAGTGTGCACCGAGGTGAGCACCAAAGTGCACTCCAGGGTGCACACCAAGGCGTGCACCTTTGGTGCGGTCAATGCAAACGAATTCGGAAGTTGGGGTCGATGTCCTAATCGCTGCTGCAGACTACACGTATGAGAATCGGACAAATAGCTTTATATAGGGGAGGTGTTGCGTTTGATGGGTCGACTCCCCTGGTTGTGTGCACTGCACCAACTTCAAAGACCCTGTCTTGTTTAAGAAGTCAAAAGTTGGGGTGGATGTCCTAATCATTGCTGCAGTCTACGCATGTATGAGAATCAGACAAATAGCTTATATAGGGGAGGTGTTGCATTCGGTGGGTTGACTCCCCTGGTTGTGCGCACTGCGCCAACCTCAAAGACCCCGCATAGCAGAAGAAGTCGGAAGTCGGATTTTGGTGAGCACCAAGGCGTGCACCTTTGGTGCGGTCAACGCAGACGAATTCAGAAGTTGGGGTGGATGTCCTAATCGTTGTTGCAGGCTACACATGTATGAGAATCAGACAAATAGCTTATATAGGGGAGGTGTTGGGTTTGATGGGTCAACTCCCTTGGTTGTGCGCATTACGCCAACCTCAAAGACCTTGTTTTCGTTAAGAAGTCAAAAGTTGGGGTCAATGTCCTAATGGCTCCTGCAGGCTACACATGTATGAGAATCGGACAAATAGCTTATATAGGGGAGGTGTTGGGTTTGATGGGTCGACTCCCCTGGTTGTGCGCATTACGTCAACCTCAAAGACCTTGTTTTCGTTAAGAAGTCAAAAGTTGGGGTCGATGTCCTAATTGCTCCTGTAGACTACACATGTATGAGAATCAGACAAATAGCTTATATAGGGGAGGTGTTGGGTTTGATGGGTTGACTCCCCTAGTTGTTCGCATTACACCAACCTCAAAGACCTTGTTTTCGTTTAGAAGCCGAAAGTTGGGGTCGATGTCCTAATTGCTCCTGCAGGCTACGCATGTATGAGAATCAGACAAATAGCTTATATAGGGGAGGTGTTGGGTTTGATGGGTCGACTCCCCTGGTTGTGCGCATTGCGCCAACCTCAAAGACCCTGCATTGCGGATGAAGTCGAAAGTCAGAGTTTGGTGTGCTACAAGGTGTGGTCGAAGGTGCTCACCTAGGTGTGCACCTTTGGAGCACAGGAAAAGTGCCCTCCAAAAGTGCGCACCTTTGGAGTGCACAAAAGTGCCCTCCAAAAGTGCGCACCTTTGGAGCGCAGAAAAGTGCCCTCCAAAAAGTGCCCTCCAAAAGTGCGCACCTTTGGAGCGCAGAAAAGTGCCCTCCAAAAAGTGCCCTCCAAAAGTGCGCACCTTTGGAGCGCAGAAAAGTGCCCTCCAAAAAGTGCCCTCCAAAAGTGCGCACCTTTGGAGCGCAGAAAAGTGCCCTCCAAAAGTGCGCACCTTTGGAGCGCAGAAAAGTGCCCTCCAAAAAGTGCCCTCCAAAAGTGCGCACCTTTGGAGCGCAGAAAAGTGCCCTCCAAAAAGTGCCCTCCAAAAGTGCGCACCTTTGGAGCGCAGAAAAGTGCCCTCCAAAAAGTGCCCTCCAAAAGTGCGCACCTTTGGAGCGCAGAAAAGTGCCCTCCAAAAAGTGCCCTCCAAAAGTGCGCACCTTTGGAGCGCAGAAAAGTGCCCTCCAAAAAGTGCCCTCCAAAAGTGCGCACCTTTGGAGCGCAGAAAAGTGCCCTCCAAAAGTGCGCACCTTTGGAGCGCACAAAAGTGCCCTCCAAAAGTGCGCACTTTTGGTGCGCACCAAGGCGCTGGTTCGGTCGTTGCAGGCGAGTTCGGAAGTTGGGGTCGATGTCCTGAGCGGAGGTGCAAACTACACAGGTGTCGGAATCGGACAAATAGCTTATATAGGGGAGGTGTATGCTTCGATGGGTCGACTCCCCAGGTTGAGCGCACCGCGCCAACCTCAAAGACCCTACGGTATGGATGAAGTCGGAAGTTGGGTCCGATGACCAATTCGATTAGTAGGTATGCTCATGAGGTCGGAATTTGGGTCCGATGACCTGCCATGTGCAGGAAGGCGAATGTTGACACTGTGCGTTGCAAGGTGCACACCAAGGCGCTGGTGCGGTCTTTTTAGTCGAGTTCGGAAGTTGGGGTCGATGTCCTGATCGGAGGTGCAAGCTACACAGGTGTGGGAATCGGACAAATAGCTTATATAGGGGAGGTGTATGCTTCGTTGGGTCGACTCCCCGGGTTGAGCGCACCGCGCCAACCTCAAAGACCCTACGGTATGGATGAAGTCGGAAGTTGGGTCCGATGACCGATTCGATATGTAGGCATACTCGCGAGGTCGGAATTTGGGTCCGATGACCTGCCACGTGCAGGAAGGCGAATGTTGGCACTGTGCGTTGCAAGGTGCGCACCAAGGCGCTGGTTCGGTCGTTGGAGGCGAGTTCGGAAGTTGGGGTCGATGTCTTGATCGGAGGTGCAAACTACACAGGTGTGGGAATCGGACAAATAGCTTATATAGGGGAGGTGTATGCTTCGTTGGGTCGACTCCCCGGGTTGAGCGCACCGCGCCAACCTCAAAGACCCTACGGTATGGATGAAGTCGGAAGTTGGGTCCGATGACCGATTCGATATGTAGGCATACTCGCGAGGTCGGAATTTGGGTCCGATGACCTGCCATGTGCAGGAAGGCGAATGTTGGGACTGTGCGTCGCAAGGTGCGCACCAAGGCGCTGGTGCCGTCGTTGCAGTCGAGTTCGGAAGTTGGGGTCGATGTCCTGGTCAGAGGTGCAAACTACACAGGTGTGGGAATCGGACAAATAGCTTATATAGGGGAGGTGTATGCTTCGATGGGTCGACTCCCTGGGTTGAGCGCACCGCGCCAACCTCAAAGACCCTACAGTATGGATGAAGTCGGAAGTTGGGTCCGATGACCGATTCGATACGTAGGCATATTGGCGAGGTCTGAATTTGTGTCCGATGACCTGCCATGCGCAGGAAGGCGGAATTTGGGTCCGATGACCGAGTTGATGGCGTGCCATGCGCAGAAAGGCGGAATTTGGGTCCGATGACCGAGTTGATGTTGATGGCCCGCCATGCACAGGAAGGCGGAATTTGGGTCCGATGACCGATTTGAAGGCGTGCCATACGCAAAAAGGCGGAGTTTGGGTCCGATGACCGAGTTGATATTGATGGCCCGCCATGCGCAGGAAGGCGGAATTTGGGTCCGATGACCTGACATACGCATGGAGTCCGACTCGGGGGCCGATGTTCGATTCGATGACTTGCATTGTGGGTAAAGTCGGAAGTTGTGGTCTTTGACCCGATTCGATGACCAGACTTCGGCTGCTTGAGAATCGGACAAATAACTTATATAGGGGAGGTAGTGTTCTCGAGCATCCTCCCCCCGTGCCCGTTTATGTCGATTGATGCTGGTGCTCGACTGGTTGGAGCGCTCGGATGCAAAAATCTTGCACCAGGATTTATCGATTGTGATGGACACGGCAAGTCTCCTGATTGCTATGCAGGAGCTCATCGTGAATCTCTATGCGGCCTTGGTATGGACTCGACCTGCGGAATGGTTCGGCAATGGTAGTCGCTCCAACACGTCCTTGCAATGGCCACAGAGGTGATTCGACTAGAGCTCCAGTCTAGCTTTTGGGTTGCTTGGCGGACTGGTATAGCCGCGATCGAGTTCCGGCCATGAACGTTTTAGATAGCTCTTGGGCTTTCTGGGACGGAAGTCGGAAGTTTGGGCTGTTGTCCGATTTGATGACCATTCTTCGGATGTGTGAGAATCGGACAAATAACTTATATAGGGGACTGTGTTGTCTCACGCAGCCCCCTCCGTGCCCCTCTATCTCGACCGATGTTGGTGCTTGAAAGGGTTGGGATCGCTCGGATTTATAAACGTGCACCACCATTTGTCGAGTGTGAGGGACGCGGCAGGTCTCCTAAATGCTATGCGGGCGCTCTCTGAGAATCTCTATCCGGCCTCGACACAGACTAGTCTTGCTGAATGGTTTGGCACTGGTAGTCGATCCAACACGTCGTTGTTGTGGCCGCCTAGGCGATTCGATTCGAGCCCCCGTCTAGCTTTTGGGTTGCTTGGCGGATTTTGCCCTATCCGCAAGTGAGCTCGGTCCCTAAACGTTCGAGAAACCCGATTGCTATGCGCCGACTCTCTTTCTTGCGAGCCTCCATCTAGCTTTTGGGTCTCTACGGAACGGAAGTCGGAATCTGGGACCGTTGTTTGATTCGACGAGGCAGACTACGGTTGTGCGAGAATCGGACAAATAACTTATATAGGGGAGGTGTTGACTGGAGCATTCTCCCCCGTGCCCCTCTAACTCGACCAATGCTGGCGCTCGAACGGTGGTAGCGCTCGGATTTTCATTGAGCGCCAGCATTGGTCGATTTAGAGGGGCATGCGAGATTCCCGAATGCTATGCGAGGGCTCTAACGGAAATGTCTATTGGTTTCGGTATGGATGCAATTGCGAGTGGTTCGGCAAAGGTAGTCGTTCCGATGCGTCCATGTCGTGGCCAAATCGATAATTCGATTTGAGCCCTCGTATAGCATTTGGGTCTCTCGATGTGATTCCGCATTCCAGTCCCTTTGGGCACTGCTTGAGCCGCATCCCAGGGGGTTCCCTTCCCAATAATCTGCCTCGCAACCCGATTGCTATGCGGTGAGGCTCCTCGGCCGCCTCGGAACTATCTGTGTATCAGACGCATCGCGGGATAAGGGGTTGGCAACGGTAGTCGCCCCAAGCGCGTCCGATGCTTGGACCATTCCGAGGCGGCCCTGAAGCCTCTTCCGTCTAGCCGTTGGGTCCTTCTCGCCGCATCCCTCGCCTCGCACCCCGATTGCTATGCGGTGAGGCTCCTCGGCCGCCTCGGAACTATCTGTGTATCGGACGCGTCGCGGGATAAGGGGTTGTCACTGGTAGTCGCCCCAAGCGCGTCCGATGCTTGGACCATTCCGAGGCGGCCCTGAAGCCTCTTCCGTCTAGCCGTTGGGTCCTTCTCGCCGCATCCCTCGCCTCGCACCCCGATTGCTATGCGGTGAGGCTCCTCGGCCGCCTCGGAACTATCTGTGTATCGGACGCGTCGCGGGATAAGGGGTTGTCATTGGTAGTCGCCCCAAGCGCGTCCGATGCTTGGACCATTCCGAGGCGGCCCTGAAGCCTCTTCCGTCTAGCCGTTGGGTCCTTCTCGCCGCATCCCTCGCCTCGCACCCCGATTGCTATGCGGTGAGGCTCCTCGGCCGCCTCGGAACTATCTGTGTATCGGACGCGTCGCGGGATAAGGGGTTGTCACTGGTAGTCGCCCCAAGCGCGTCCGATGCTTGGACCATTCCGAGGCGGCCCTGAAGCCTCTTCCGTCTAGCCGTTGGGTCCTTCTCGCCGCATCCCTCGCCTCGCACCCCGATTGCTATGCGGTGAGGCTCCTCGGCCGCCTCGGAACTATCTGTGTATCGGACGCGTCGCGGGATAAGGGGTTGTCACTGGTAGTCGCCCCAAGCGCGTTCGATGCTTGGACCATTCCGAGGCGGCCCTGAAGCCTCTTCCGTCTAGCCGTTGGGTCCTTCTCGCCGCATCCCTCGCCTCGCACCCCGATTGCTATGCGGTGAGGCTCCTCGGCCGCCTTGGAACTATCTGTGTATCGGACGCGTCGCGGGATAAGGGGTTGTCACTGGTAGTCGCCCCAAGCGCGTCCGATGCTTAGACCATTCCGAGGCGGACCCGAAGCCTCTTCCGTCTAGCCGTTGGGTCCTTCTCGCCGCATCCTTCGCCTCGCACCCCGATTGCTATGCGGTGAGGCTCCTCGGCCGCCTCGGAACTATCTGTGTATCGGACGCGTCGCGGGATAAGGGGTTGTCACTGGTAGTCGCCCCAAGCGCGTCCGATGCTTGGACCATTCCGAGGCGGACCCGAAGCCTCTTCCGTCTAGCCGTTGGGTCCTTCTCGCCGCATCCCTCGCCTCGCACCCCGATTGCTATGCGGTGAGGCTCCTCGGCCGCCTTGGAACTATCTGTGTATCGGACGCGTCGCGGGATAAGGGGTTGTCACTGGTAGTCGCCCCAAGCGCGTCCGATGCTTGGACCATTCCGAGGCGGACCCGAAGCCTCTTCCGTCTAGCCGTTGGGTCCTTCTCGCCGCATCCCTCGCCTCGCACCCCGATTGCTATGCGGTGAGGCTCCTCGGCCGCCTTGGAACTATCTGTGTATCGGACGCGTCGCGGGATAAGGGGTTGTCACTGGTAGTCGCCCCAAGCGCGTCCGATGCTTGGACCATTCCGAGGCGGACCCGAAGCCTCTTCCGTCTAGCCGTTGGGTCCTTCTCGCCGCATCCCTCGCCTCGCACCCCGATTGCTATGCGGTGAGGCTCCTCGGCCGCCTTGGAACTATCTGTGTATCGGACGCGTCGCGGGATAAGGGGTTGTCACTGGTAGTCGCCCCAAGCGCGTCCGATGCTTGGACCATTCCGAGGCGGCCCCGAAGCCTCTTCCGTGTAGCCGTTGGGTCCTTCTCGCCGCATCCCTCGCCTCGCACCCCGATTGCTATGCGGTGAGGCTCCTCGGCCGCCTTGGAACTATCTGTGTATCGGACGCGTCGCGGGATAAGGGGTTGTCACTGGTAGTCGCCCCAAGCGCGTCCGATGCTTGGACCATTCCGAGGCGGCCCCGAAGCCTCTTCCGTGTAGCCGTTGGGTCCTTCTCGCCGCATCCCTCGCCTCGCACCCCGATTGCTATGCGGTGAGGCTCCTCGGCCGCCTTGGAACTATCTGTGTATCGGACGCGTCGCGGGATAAGGGGTTGTCACTGGTAGTCGCCCCAAGCGCGTCCGATGCTTGGACCATTCCGAGGCGGACCTGAAGCCTCTTCCCTCTAGCCGTTGGGGCTTTCTCGCCGCATCCCTCGCCTCGCACCCTGATTGCTATGCTGTGAGGCTCCTCGGCCGCCTTGGAACTATCTGTGTATCGGACGCATCGCGGGATAAGGGGTTGGCAGTGGTAGTCGCCCCAAGCGCATCCGATGCTTGGACCATTCCGAGGCGGCCCTGCAGCCTCTTCCGTCTAGCCGTTGGGGCCATCTCGCCGCATCCCCCACCTCGCACCACGATTGCTATGCGGTGAGGCTCCTTGGCCGCCTCGGAACTATCTGTGTATCGGACGCATCGCGGGATAAGGGGTTGTCACTGGTAGTCGCCCCAAGCGCGTCCGATGCTTGGACTATTCCGAGGCGGCCCTGCAGCCTCTTCCGTCTAGCCGTTGGGGCCATCTCGCTGCATCCCCCACCTCCTCGGCCGCCTCGGAACTATCTGTGTATCGGACGCATCGCGGGATAAGGGGTTGGCAGTGGTAGTCGCCCCAAGCGCGTCCGATGCTTGGACTATTCCGAGGCAGCCCTGCAGCCTCTTCCGTCTAGCCTTTGGGGCCATCTCGCCGCATCCCTCGCCTCGCACCCCGATTGCTATGCGGTGAGGCTCCTCGGCCGCCTGGGAACTATCTTCGTATCGGACGCATCGCGGGATAAGGGGTTGTCACTGGTAGTCGCCCCAAGCGCGTCCGATGCTTGGACTATTCCGAGGCGGCCCTGTGGCCTCTTCCGTCTAGCCGTTGGGGCCATCTCGCCGCATCCCCCACCTCGCACCCCGATTGCTATGCGGTGAGGCTCTTCGGCCGCCTTGGAACTATCTTCGTATCGGACGCATTGCGGGATAAGGGGTTGTCACTGGTAGTGGCCCCAAGCGCGTCCGATGCTTGGACTATTCCGAGGCGGCCCTGCAGCCTCTTCCGTCTAGCCGTTGGGGCCATCTCGCCGCATCCCCCACCTCGCACCCCGATTGCTATGCGGTGAGGCTCCTCGGCCGCCTTGGAACTATCTTCATATCGGACGCATCGCGGGATAAGGGGTTGTCACTGGTAGTCGCCCCAAGCGCGTCCGATGCTTGGACTATTCCGACGCGGCCCTGTGGCCTCTTCCGTCTAGCCGTTGGGGCCATCTCGCCGCATCCCCCACCTCGCACCCCGATTGCTATGCGGTGAGGCTCCTCGGCCGCCTTGGAACCATCTTCGTATCGGACGCATCGCGGGATAGGGGGCTGTCACTGGTAGTCGCCCCAAGCGTGTCCGATGCTTGGACCATTCCTAGGCGGCCCTGAAGCCTCTTCCGTCTAGCCGTTGGGGCCTTCCCGCCCCATCCCTCGCCTCGCACCCCCGATTGCTATGCGGTGAGGCTCCTCGGCCGCCTTGGAACCATCTGTGTATCGGACGCATCGCGGGATAAGGGGTTGGCACTGGCAGTCGCCCCAAGCGCGTCCGATGCTTGGACCATTCCGAGGTGGCCCTGAAGCCTCTTCCGTCTAGCCGTTGGGGCCTTCCCGCCCCATCCCTCGCCTCGCACCCCGATTGATATGCGGTGAGGCTCCTCGGCCGCCTTGGAACTATCTGTGTATCGGACGCATCGCGGGATAAGGGGTTGGCACTGGTAGTCGTCCCAATCGCATCCGATGCTTGGACCATTCCGAGGCGGCCCTGCAGCCTCTTCCGTTTAGCCGTCGGGGCCTTCCCGCCGCATCCCTCGCCTCGCATCCCGATTCCTATGCGGTGAGTCTTCTCGGCCGCCGCGGAACTATACCTGTTATTGCTACTGCATCCTTCGGCTGGTAACCTCCTCTGCCGCCTTGGAACGTTCTCTTTGTCGGACGCGTCGCGGGATAAGGGGTTGGCACTGGTAGTCGCCCCAAGCGCGCCCGATGCATAGACCGCTCCGAGTCGACCTTGCTTTCAGCCTCTCACATGCATAGACCTCTCTGAGTCGACCCTGCAGCCTCTCACGTTTAGCCTTTGGAATCTCGCCTCACAACATGATTGCTATCCTTGATGCATCCCTTGCCTCGAGCCCTGATTGCTTTCTTGGCTGCATCCCTCCTCTCCTCACAGCCCGGTTGTCATCACTGCTTCATCCGTCGCTTCATGCATTCTGGCTGCTGGGCCCTTCCCACCGCACACCTCGATTGCTATCTCTTCTGCATCACACACCCCGATTGCTATCTCTGCTACATCCCTCGGCTCTCACTTCTGCATCCTTCGCCTCACACCTCGATTGCTATCAATGCTGCATCCGTAACCTCACACCCCGATTGCTATGCGGGGAGGCTCCTTGGCCGCCTTGGAAATTTCTGTGTGTCGGACGCACCGCGGGATAAGGGGTTGGCACTGGTAGTCGCCCCAAGTGCGCCCGATTCTTAGACCGCTTCGAGGTGACCTCGTAGCCTCTTTCGTCCAGGCTTCCTGCCTTCAACGCCCTTTTTACACCTCGATTGCTATGCGCGGGCTCGTTGGCGTCTATCACCTCTCTGCGAAGAGTGGCACGATGATTGTTGGGGTAAATCGTAGCAGTCCGATCTCTGGCCTTGGGCCATTGTGAGGGCTGATCGATTTCCTGTGCGCATCTCGTGTTCGCCCAGTAACAGACTCGACGACTTGTAATCGGTCTTGTTCCCGATTGTTCCTGGAGGTAGTCTTCGGAACTCTTGGATTTGACCTGTCACTCGAACTGTCCTCTTCCGAGGATGCTTGTGTGTGTGTGCTTGTGCCATTTCCTTGGCGGTATTAACGAGATATTAAAGAGCGGAGTGAGCGCCTCGCCCAGCTATGTTTGGGGCTCTCACTCCCTTACCCGGTGTGCGACCGCTTTGCACGTAGGTTGCGGAGCATCGCGACTCTTTCGATGTTTGGCGGTTGTCTTCCGGTGATGCGTTGGTCCCGAAGTGCACGTTACTAGCATTTCTGCCATTGTTCTCGATCTTTGGCACGTTCCTTCGTTGCAATTGGATATATATCTCCGTTTATACGCGCAGGCTTCTCCCGCCTATTCAGCGCTGTCCCACTCTCAGCACTCTCGTGGTCTCCTTGGCTTCTCTCTCCCGTGAGCGAGCTCTCTTCTCGAGTCTTTTCCATGTCCCATGGAGGTTGCCTTGCGAAATTCGGGCACACAAACGTGACCGGATAAGAGCGGAATTGCCTATGAGGAGAAGCTCACCTTAGGGAGCAGCAATGCCGAGTGTTTCGACAGAGGGTAGAGGGGGCGTTGTTTGGGCGGTTGCACAAAAGAGTGCTACGTTTGCACTGAAGGTTGCTTCTTCGTCTCCGACGAACTCTTCGAGGCAAAAAAGCTTGTTTACGGGGTCGAGGTGGGACTGTTCGTGCGAGTTGCGCCACCAAAAGTGCGTAGGGGGCATATACCTGGGAAATGGATGTCTCTGAGTGGCCTTACTCGGTCGCGTGCACGGTGCATTCTCTAACGGCAGGACTGTCGCGAGCATGTGCGGTTCGGATGTTTTCGGGTAAAGGGTTCCGTACGGGATGTTCTTCCCAGGCTCCTGTGAACCGAGACTCTGCATCGTCATGCTCCGGCTCCCGTGGGTGCTTCATGCCTCGTCGAGCTGTTTGTCGTGGACGATTAAGGCCGAGGCCTTCCTTCGAGAGGGGAATTGTTCAGGCTGGTCGAGGCGGGATTGT
>NW_026729363.1:0-10000 GCF_030272615.1 Cryptomeria japonica | reverse complement strand
CTTTTTTTGTCAGAGCGTTTGGTGGGGTTTCTCGCATTGGCTCTTCCCAGGCCCGGTTGTTGGGTGCGCTCCCACCCTGGCGCGCGCGAAGTTGGAAGTTGGGTTAATTGCCCGGGCGCGCACCTTCGCCAGGGTGGGCACCTTGGTGCGCACACCTTGGCTGGGCTGCGCACCAGGGCGGGCTCAAGATGGCACCAGCATTCCCTTTTTCTCACTATCTTTCAAAACGGAAATTTTAAAATCTCGTTTTTTTTTTGCCTTTTATGGAAATTAGTGAAGGCATCGCATCAAAGGTGCGCACCTCGCTGCCCACCTTGGTGTGCTCCGAGGTGCCCACCACGGTGCGCAACGCCGGTGCGAACCCGGGAGCGCCCCGATGTGTGCTCCAAGGTGCGGCGTGCACGAAGTCGGACCCCGGTTTGCCCCGGGTGCGCACCTCGCGTGCACCTTGGTGCGCACACCTTGGCTGGGTTGCGCGGCCTGGTGGGCACCATGGTGCGCACCAAGGAGCGCTCCGAAGTGTGCTCCAAGGTGCGGCGTGCACGAAGTCGGAGCCCGGTTTGCCCCGGGTACGCACCTCGCGTGCACCTTCGCCGGGGTGGGCACCTCGGCTGGGTTGCGCGCCCTGGTGCGCACCAAGGAGCGCTCCGAAGTGTGCTCCAAGGTGCGGCGTGCACGAAGTCGGAGCCCGGTTTGCCCCGGGTGCGCACCTTCGCCGCGGTGCGCACCATGGCGTGCACGAAGTCGGAGCCCGGTTTGCCCCGGGTGCGCACCTCGCGTGCACCTTCGGCGGGGTTGCGCGCCCTGGTGGGCACCATGGTGCGCACCAAGGAGCGCTCCGAAGTGTGCTCCAAGGTGCGGCGTGCACGAAGTCGGAGCCCGGTTTGCCCCGGGTGCGCACCTCGCGTGCACCTTCGGCGGGGTTGCGCGCCCTGGTGGGCACCATGGTGCGCACCAAGGAGCGCTCCGAAGTGTGCTCCAAGGTGCGGCGTGCACGAAGTCGGAGCCCGGTTTGCCCCGGGTGCGCACCTCGCGTGCACCTTCGCCGCGGTGGGCACCATGGCGTGCACGAAGTCGGAGCCCGGTTTGCCCCGGGTGCGCACCTCGCGTGCACCTTCGCCGGGGTGGGCACCTCGGCTGGGTTGCGCGCCCTGGTGCGCACCAAGGAGCGCTCCGAAGTGTGCTCCAAGGTGCGGCGTGCACGAAGTCGGAGCCCGGTTTGCCCCGGGTGCGCACCTCGCGTGCACCTTCGCCAGGGTGGGCACCTCGGTGCGCACACCTTCTCAATGTTTTCTTGCCTTTTCTGGAAATTGGTGAAGGCAGCGCATCAAAGGTGCGCACCTCGGTGTGCTCCGAGGTGCGAACCCGAGAGCGCTCCGAGGTGCCCACGAAGTCGAAAGTCGGGTTAATTGCATTGTTTTCCCCGGGTGCGCTCCGAGGTGCGCAACATCGGCGCGCACCAAGGAGGGCTCCGAAGTGTGCTCCAAGGTGCGCACGATGGCGTGCACCTCTGGTGCGCACGATTCGGAGCTCGGTTTGACCGGGGTGCGCACACCTTGGCTGGGTTGCGCACCTTTTGTGCGCTCCAAGGTGCGCACGAAGTCGGAGCTCGGTTTGCCCCGGGTGCGCACCTTCGCCAGGGTGCGCACCTTGATGCGCACGCCTTGGCTGGGCTGCGCACCTTGGTGGGCGCCATGGTGCGCACCTTTCGTGCGCTCCAAGGTGCGCACGAAGTCGGAGCTCGGTTTGCCCCGGGTGCGCACCTTGGTGGGCGCCATGGTGCACTCCGAGGTGCCCAAGATTGGTGCGCACCAAGGAGCGCTCCGAAGTGCGCTCCAAGGTGCGCGCGAAGTCGAAAGTTGGGTTAATTGTCCGGTTTGCCTCGGGTGCGCACCTTGCGTGCACCTTCGCCAGGGTGGGCGCCTTGGTGCGCACACCTTGGCTGGGCTGCGCACACCTTGGCACCCGCGTTTCCTTCATTTTAAATTTTTTTTTTTTACAATCTCTCAAGTGGGAAATTCTATAATCTCAACTTTTTTTGCCTTTTCAGGAAACTTTTGAATGGAGCGCATCATTGGTGCGCTCCGAAGTGTGCTCCAAAGCTCTCTCCAGCTGCGTGCACCTGCCCCGGCCGCGCACCCGGCCCCGCCCAGCTTCGCTCACCTGTCCCGGGCGTCTGGTGCGGAACCTTAGAGTAAGAAACATCACCGTGCACCTTGGCCAACGTGCGCGACTCGACCGAGCGCGCACTGGCCGAGGTGCACACCGATTTCACCTGGGTGCGCGCGCAGCACCTCGGGCGCACCGGGGTGCGCGCACAACGCCCGGGTTGCACCGTGGCCTGTGTGCTCGGGGCGCCTCGGGTGCGCGCTCGGTGTCGCCCCCGCGCGCGCGGTAGTGCGGGCAGCGCACCCCGGCCCGGCCCGGCCCCGACGAGAACGCAAACGGGCAAAAGGTTTATTCAAATAGCATTGCGACGCCCGGCGAAAAACTAAAAAAGGGTGCAACACCGGGACTTCCCGGGAGGTCACCCATCCCAGTACTACTCCGGCCCAAGCGCGCTTAACTGCGGAGTTCTGATGGGATCCGGTGCACTAACGCTGGTATGATCGCACCCGTTATGAGCTTGTCGCAGTGTGTACTTAGCAAACCGCGACCCACGTGCGAATCCACCCCGGCCACCCACCCCCGTCGAGGTGCACACCCTCCCTCGCGAAGTGCGCCCCGTTCGCCAAGTGTGAGCCCTGCCCGGGTGCGCGCACCTTGCTAGGGCGTCGGGTGTGCACCCGGCCCGGCCTACGTGCGTGCACCTGGAGGGGGCGTCGTGTGCGTGCAGTGTCCCGTCTGCAACGCGGTGCCCACACACCACCTCGGGCGCAACGACCTGCGCTCACATGTGGGCCGAGTGCACCTTGGTGCATGTTCGGGGCGCCTCGGGTGCACGCTCGATCTTGCCCCGGTGCACCAAGGCGCTCGGTTTGCCCCGGGTGCGCACTTGGTGCAAGGTGGGCACCCAAAATAGGGATCAAGCACCAAAACACAAGTTTCGGGATGCAAAATGGGACCCAAGGACCACAAATGCGTTCCAAGACCCATGATGGGTCCACGAGAACAAAAATGTGTTCCGAGACTTAATAAACAAATATTGGGTTTTAGGAGAAGAAACATGCTCTGATGCCCAAAACGAGAATCGACCCCGAAAAGGCCACAGGCCAAAAGTGGGATGCGAGACAAAAAAAAATGGGACCCGAGGACCAAAATTGGGTTCCCAGGTCGAAGACAGGGCAACCGGACAAGAAACGACCTCTAAGGCTCGAAATGAGTCCCGACGACTAAAACTTGACAAGAAGCACCCATCAGGCACCCAACTCGACACCCATGGGATGCCGACCCACCCGGGCTTCCACCTAGCACACCTTGGCACCCACCCACCCTCGCACCCAACCTCGCACCCAACTTAGCACCTTTGAACCCACATTGGCACTCACCCTGACCCTGGCACCTTGGAACCCACATTGGCACTCACCTTGACCCTGGCACCCACCTTTGCACTCACCTTGGGACCCACCCTGGCTCCCACCTCGGCACCCACCCAGACACCCACCTTGGTTCCTTGGCACCCACCTTGGATCCTTGGCACCCACCCCGACACCCACCTTGGCACGCAACTTGGCTACTTGCCACCCACCTTGGCTCCTTGACGCCCACCCCGACAACCACCCCGTGACCTACCCTGGCTAGGGTTGGTGCACACCCACCCTGGTGCCCACCTTGGCACCCACCCTATGACCCACCTTGGCACGCACCTTAGTACCCACCCCGTTACCCACCCTAGGACCCACCCCGTGACCCACCTTGGCCAGGGTGGGTGCCTTGGTGCGCACAACTTGCCTGGGCTGCACACCAGGGCGGGCTCAAGATGGCACCCGCGTTCCGTTTTTTTTCACTATCTTTCAAAACGGAAATTTTAAAATCTCATTTTTTTCTTTTTTTTGCCTTTTCTGGAAATTAGTGAAGGCAGCGCATCAAAGGTGCGCAATGCTGGTGCGAACCCGGGAGCGCTCCGATGTGTGCTCCAAGGTGCGGCGTGCACGAAGTCCGAGCCCGGTTTGCCCCGGGTGCGCACCTCGCGTGCACCTTCGCCGGGGGTGAGCACCTTGGCTGGGTTGCGCGCCCTGGTGCGTACCAAGGAGCGCTCTGAAGTGTGCTCCAAGGTGCGGCGTGCACGAAGTCGGAGCCCGGTTTGCCCCGGGTGTGCACCTCGGGTGCGCACCTCGCGTGCACCTTCGCTGCGGTGGGCACCTTGGCTGGGTTGCGCGCCTTGGTGGGCACCATGCAGTGCACGAAGTCGGAGCCCGGTTTGCCCCGGGCGCGCACCTCCGCCAGGGTGGGCACCTTGGTGCGCACAACTTGCCTGGGCTGCGCATCAGGAAGGGCTCAAGATGGCACCCGCGTTCCGTTTTTTTCACTATCTTTCAGAACGGAAATTTTAAAATATCGTTTTTTTTTGCCTTTTCTGGAAATTAGTGAAGGCAGCGCATCAAAGGTGCGCAACGCTGGTGCGAACCTGGGAGCGCTCCGATGTGTGCTCCAAGGTGCGGCGTGCACGAAGTCGGAGCCCGGTTTGCCTCGGGTGCGCCCTGGTGGGCACCATGGTGCGCACCAAGGAGCGCTCCGAAGTGTGCTCCAAGGTGCGGCCTGCACGAAGTCGGAGCCCGGTTTGCCCCGGGTGTGCACCTCGGGTGGGCACCTTGGTGCGCATGCCTTGCCTGGGCTGCGCACCAGGGCGGGCTCAAGATGGCACCCGCGTTCCTTTTTTTTCACTATCTTTCAAAACGGAAATTTTAAAATCTCATTTTTTTTTGCCTTTTTCTGGAAATTAGTGAAGGCAGCGCATCAAAGGTGCGCACCTCGCTGCCCACCACGGTGCGCAACGCCGGTGGGCACCCGGGAGTGCTTCGAAGTGTGCTCCAAGGTGCTGCGTGCACGTTGTCGGAGCCCGGTTTGCCCCGGGTGCGCACCTCGCGTGCACCTTCGTCGGGGTGGGCACCTTGGCTTGGTTTGCCCCGGCTGCGCTCCGAAGCGGGGTTATTGGAGCGCCGCCTCTTTTTTTGTCGGAGCGTTTGGTGGGGTTTCTCGCATTGGCTCTTCCGAGGCCCGGTTGCCACCCTGGCGCGCACGAAGTCGGAAGTAGGGTTAATTGCCCGGGTGCGCACCTTTGCCAGGGTGGCACCTTACCTGGGCTGCGCACCAGGGCGGGCTCAAGATGGCACGCGCGTTCCGTTTTTTTCACTATCTTTCAAAACGGAAATTTTAAAATCTCCTTTTTTTTTTGCCTTTTCTGGAAATTAGTGAAGGCAGCGCATCAAAGGTGCGCACCTCGCTGCCCACCTTGGTGTGCTCTGAGGTGCGCACCCGGGAGCGCTACGAAGTGTGCTCCAAGGTGCGGCGTGCACGTTGTCGGAGCCCGGTTTGCCCCGGGTGCGCACCTCGCCTGCACCTTGGCCGGGGTGGGCACCTTGGCTGGGTTTGCCCAGGTGCGCTCCGAAGCGGGGTTACTGGAGCGCCCCCTCTTTTTTTGTCAGAGAGTTTGGTGGGGTTTCTCGCATTGGCTCTTCCCAGGCCCGGTTGTTGGGTGCGCTCCCACCCTGGCGCGCGCGAAGTTGGAAGTTGGGTTAATTGCCCGGGCGCGCACCTTCGCCAGGGTGGGCACCTTGGTGCGCAAACCTTGGCTGGGCTGCGCACCAGGGCGGGCTCAAGATGGCACCAGCATTCCCTTTTTCTCACTATCTTTCAAAACGGAAATTTTAAAATCTCGTTTTTTTTTTGCCTTTTATGGAAATTAGTGAAGGCATCGCATCAAAGGTGCGCACCTCGCTGCCCACCTTGGTGTGCTCCGAGGTGCCCACCACGGTGCGCAACGCCGGTGCGAACCCTGGGAGCGCCCCGATGTGTGCTCCAAGGTGCGGCGTGCACGAAGTCGGACCCCGGTTTGCCCCGGGTGCGCACCTCGCGTGCACCTTGGTGCGCACACCTTGGCTGGGTTGCGCGGCCTGGTGGGCACCATGGTGCGCACCAAGGAGCGCTCCGAAGTGTGCTCCAAGGTGCGGCGTGCACGAAGTCGGAGCCCGGTTTGCCCCGGGTGCGCACCTTCGCCGCGGTGGGCACCATGGCGTGCACGAAGTCGGAGCCCGGTTTGCCCCGGGTGCGCACCTCGCGTGCACCTTCGCCGGGGTGGGCACCTCGGCTGGGTTGCGCGCCCTGGTGCGCACCAAGGAGCGCTCTGAAGTGTGCTCCAAGGTGCGGCGGTGCACGAAGTCGGAGCCCGGTTTGCCCCGGGTGTGCACCTCGCGTGCGCACCTCGCGTGCACCTTCGCTGCGGTGGGCACCTTGGCTGGGTTGCGCGCCTTGGTGGGCACCATGCAGTGCACGAAGTCGGAGCCCGGATTGCCCCGGGCGCGCACCTCCGCCAGGGTGGGCACCTTGGTGCGCACAACTTGCCTGGGGTGCGCACCAGGAAGGGCTCAAGATGGCACCCGCGTTCCGTTTTTTTCACTATCTTTCAGAACGGAAATTTTAAAATCTCGTTTTTTTTTGCCTTTTCTGGAAATTAGTGAAGGCAGCGCATCAAAGGTGCGCAACGCTGGTGCGAACCTGGGAGCGCTCCGATGTGTGCTCCAAGGTGCGGCGTGCACGAAGTCGGACCCCGGTTTGCCCCGGGTGCGCACCTCGCGTGCACCTTGGTGCGCACACCTTGGCTGGGTTGCGCGCCCTGGTGGGCACCATGGTGCGCACGCAAGGAGCGCTCCGAAGTGTGCTCCAAGGTGCGGCTGTGCACGAAGTCGGAGCCCGGTTTGCCCCCGGGTGCGCACCTCGCGTGCACCTTCGCCGCGGTGGGCACCATGGCGTGCACGAAGTCGGAGCCCGGTTTGCCCCGGGTGCGCACCTCGCGTGCACCTTCGCCGGGGTGGGCACCTTGGTGTGCAGACCTTGGCTGGGTTGCGCGCCCTGGTGGGCACCATGGTGCGCACCAAGGAGCGCTCCGAAGTGTGCTCCAAGGTGCGGCCTGCACGAAGTCGGAGCCCGGTTTGCCCCGGGTGTGCACCTCGGGTGGGCACCTTGGTGCGCATGCCTTGCCTGGGCTGCGCACCAGGGCGGGCTCAAGATGGCACCCGCGTTCCTTTTTTTTCACTATCTTTCAAAATGGAAATTTTAAAATCTCATTTTTTTTTGCCTTTTTCTGGAAATTAGTGAAGGCAGCGCATCAAAGGTGCGCACCTCGCTGCCCACCACGGTGCGCAACGCCGGTGGGCACCCGGGAGTGCTTCGAAGTGTGCTCCAAGGTGCTGCGTGCACGTTGTCGGAGCCCGGTTTGCCCCGGGTGCGCACCTCGCGTGCACCTTCGTCGGGGGTGGGCACCTTGGCTGGGTTTGCCACCGGCTGCGCTCCGAAGCGGGGTTATTGGAGCGCCGCCTCTTTTTTTGTCGGAGCGTTTGGTGGGGTTTCTCGCATTGGCTCTTCCGAGGCCCGGTTGCCACCCTGGCGCGCACGAAGTCGGAAGTAGGGTTAATTGCCCGGGGTGCGCACCTTTGCCAGGGTGGGCACCTTACCTGGGCTGCGCACCAGGGCGGGCTCAAGATGGCACGCGCGTTCCGTTTTTTTCACTATCTTTCAAAACGGAAATTTTAAAATCTCCTTTTTTTTTTGCCTTTTCTGGAAATTAGTGAAGGCAGCGCATCAAAGGTGCGCACCTCGCTGCCCACCTTGGTGTGCTCTGAGGTGCGCACCCGGGAGCGCTACGAAGTGTGCTCCAAGGTGCGGGGCGTGCACGTTGTCGGAGCCCGGTTTGCCCCGGGTGCGCACCTCGCCTGCACCTTGGCCGGGGTGGGCACCTTGGCTGGGTTTGCCCAGGGTGCGCTCCGAAGCGGGGTTACTGGAGCGCCCCCTCTTTTTTTGTCAGAGCGTTTGGTGGGGTTTCTCGCATTGGCTCTTCCCAGGCCCGGTTGTTGGGTGCGCTCCCACCCTGGCGCGCGCGAAGTTGGAAGTTGGGTTAATTGCCCGGGGCGCGCACCTTCGCCAGGGTGGGCACCTTGGTGCGCAAACCTTGGCTGGGCTGCGCACCAGGGCGGGCTCAAGATGGCACCAGCATTCCCTTTTTCTCACTATCTTTCAAAACGGAAATTTTAAATCTCGTTTTTTTTTTTGCCTTTTATGGAAATTAGTGAAGGCATCGCATCAAAGGTGCGCACCTCGCTGCCCACCTTGGTGTGCTCCGAGGTGCCCACCACGGTGCGCAACGCCGGTGCGAACCCGGGGAGCGCCCGATGTGTGCTCCAAGGTGCGGCTTGTGCACGAAGTCGGACCCCGGTTTGCCCCGGGTGCGCACCTCGCGTGCACCTTGGTGCGCACACCTTGGCTGGGTTGCGCGGCCTGGTGGGCACCATGGTGCGCACCAAGGAGCGCTCCGAAGTGTGCTCCAAGGTGCGGCGTGCACGAAGTCGGAGCCCGGTTTGCCCCGGGTGCGCACCTTCGCCGCGGTGGGCACCATGGCGTGCACGAAGTCGGAGCCCGGTTTGCCCCGGGTGCGCACCTCGCGTGCACCTTCGCCGGGGTGGGCACCTCGGCTGGGTTGCGCGCCCTGGTGCGCACCAAGGAGCGCTCTGAAGTGTGCTCCAAGGTGCGGCGTGCACGAAGTCGAAGCCCGGTTTGCCCCGGGTGTGCACCTCGCGTGCACCTTCGCTGCGGTGGGCACCTTGGCTGGGTTGCGCGCCTTGGTGGGCACCATGCAGTGCACGAAGTCGGAGCCCGGTTTGCCCGGGCGCGCACCTCCGCCAGGGTGGGCACCTTGGTGCGCACAACTTGCCTGGGCTGCGCACCAGGAAGGGCTCAAGATGGCACCCCGCGTTCGTTTTTTTCACTATCTTTCAGAACGGAAATTTTAAAATATCGTTTTTTTTTGCCTTTTCTGGAAATTAGTGAAGGCAGCGCATCAAAGGTGCGCAACGCTGGTGCGAACCTGGGAGCGCTCCGATGTGTGCTCCAAGGTGCGGCGTGCACGAAGTCGGACCCCGGTTTGCCCCGGGTGCGCACCTCGCGTGCACCTTGGTGCGCACACCTTGGCTGGGTTGCGCGCCCTGGTGGGCACCATGGTGCGCACCAAGGAGCGCTCCGAAGTGTGCTCCAAGGTGCGGCGTGCACGAAGTCGGAGCCCGGTTTGCCCCGGGTGCGCACCTCGCGTGCACCTTCGCCGCGGTGGGCACCATGGCGTGCACGAAGTCGGAGCCCGGTTTGCCCCGGGTGCGCACCTCGCGTGCACCTTCGCCGGGGTGGGCACCTTAGTGTGCAGACCTTGGCTGGGTTGCGCGCCTGGTGGGCACCATGGTGCGCACCAAGGAGCGCTCCGAAGTGTGCTCCAAGGTGCGGCCTGCACGAAGTCGGAGCCCGGTTTGCCCCGGGTGTGCACCTCGGGTGGGCACCTTGGTGCGCATGCCTTGCCTGGGCTGCGCACCAGGGCGGGCTCAAGATGGCACCCGCGTTCCTTTTTTTTCACTATCTTTCAAAACGGAAATTTTAAAATCTCATTTTTTTTTGCCTTTTTCTGGAAATTAGTGAAGGCAGCGCATCAAAGGTGCGCACCTCGCTGCCCACCACGGTGCGCAACGCCGGTGGGCACCCGGGAGTGCTTCGAAGTGTGCTCCAAGGTGCTGCGTGCACGTTGTCGGAGCCCGGTTTGCCCCGGGTGCGCACCTCGCGTGCACCTTCGTCGGGGTGGGCACCTTGGCTGGGTTTGCCCCGGCTGCGCTCCGAAGCGGGGTTATTGGAGCGCCGCCTCTTTTTTTGTCGGAGCGTTTTGGTGGGGTTTCTCGCATTGGCTCTTCCGAGGCCCGGTTGCCACCCTGGCGCGCACGAAGTCGGAAGTAGGGTTAATTGCCCGGGTGCGCACCTTTGCCAGGGTGGGCACCTTACCTGGGCTGCGCACCAGGGCGGGCTCAAGATGGCA
>NW_026729362.1:62500-88240 GCF_030272615.1 Cryptomeria japonica | reverse complement strand
ATCGGACCCAACTTCCGACTTCATCCATACTGTAGGGTCTTTGAGGTTGGCGCGGTGCGCTCAACCCGGGGAGTCGACCCATCGAAGCATACACCTCCCCTATATAAGCTATTTGTCCGATTCCCACACCTGTGTAGTTTGCACCTCTGACCAGGACATCGACCCCAACTTCCGAACTCGACTGCAACGACGGCACCAGCGCCTTGGTGCGCACCTTGCGACGCACAGTCCCAACATTCGCCTTCCTGCACATGGCAGGTCATCGGACCCAAATTCCGACCTCGCGAGTATGCCTACATATCGAATCGGTCATCGGACACAACTTCCGACTTCATCCATACCGTAGGGTCTTTGAGGTTGGCGCGGTGCGCTCAACCCGGGGAGTCGACCCAACGAAGCATACACCTCCCCTATATAAGCTATTTGTCCGATTCCCACACCTGTGTAGTTTGCACCTCCGATCAGGACATCGACCCCAACTTCCGAACTCGCCTGCAACGACCGAACCAGCGCCTTGGTGCGCACCTTGCAACGCACAGTGCCAACATTCGCCTTCCTGCACATGGCAGGTCATCGGACCCAAATTCCGACCTCGCGAGTATGCCTACATATCGAATCGGTCATCGGACCCAACTTCCGACTTCATCCATACCGTAGGGTCTTTGAGGTTGGCGCGGTGCGCTCAACCCGGGGAGTCGACCCAACGAAGCATACACCTCCCCTATATAAGCTATTTGTCCGATTCCCACACCTGTGTAGCTTGCACCTCCGATCAGGACATCGACCCCAACTTCCGAACTCGACTAAAAAGACCGCACCAGCACCTTGGTGTGCACCTTGCAACGCACAGTGCCAACATTCGCCTTCCTGCACATGGCAGGTCATCGGACCCAAATTCCGACCTCATGAGCATACCTACTAATCGAATCGGTCATCGGACCCAACTTCCGACTTCATCCATACCGTAGGGTCTTTGAGGTTGGCGCGGTGCGCTCAACCTGGGGAGTCGACCCATCGAAGCATACACCTCCCCTATATAAGCTATTTGTCCGATTCCGACACCTGTGTAGTTTGCACCTCCGCTCAGGACATCGACCCCAACTTCCGAACTCGCCTGCAACGACCGAACCAGCGCCTTGGTGCGCACCAAAAGTGCGCACTTTTGGAGGGCACTTTTGTGCGCTCCAAAGGTGCGCACTTTTGGAGGGCACTTTTGTGCGCTCCAAAGGTGCGCACTTTTGGAGGGCACTTTTTGGAGGGCACTTTTGTGCGCTCCAAAGGTGCGCACTTTTGGAGGGCACTTTTTGGAGGGCACTTTTCTGCGCTCCAAAGGTGCGCACTTTTGGAGGGCACTTTTTGGAGGGCACTTTTCTGCGCTCCAAAGGTGCGCACTTTTGGAGGGCACTTTTTGGAGGGCACTTTTCTGCGCTCCAAAGGTGCGCACTTTTGGAGGGCACTTTTTGGAGGGCACTTTTCTGCGCTCCAAAGGTGCGCACTTTTGGAGGGCACTTTTGTGCACTCCAAAGGTGCACACTTTTGGAGGGCACTTTTTGGAGGGCACTTTTCTGCACTCCAAAGGTGCGCACTTTTGGAGGGCACTTTTTGGAGGGCACTTTTGTGCGCTCCAAAGGTGCGCACTTTTGGAGGGCACTTTTTGGAGGGCACTTTTGTGCGCTCCAAAGGTGCGCACTTTTGGAGGGCACTTTTGTGCACTCCAAAGGTGCGCACTTTTGGAGGGCACTTTTCCTGCGCTCCAAAGGTGCACACCTAGGTGAGCACCTTCGACCACACCTTGTAGCACACCAAACTCTGACTTTCGACTTCATCCGCAATGCAGGGTCTTTGAGGTTGGCGCAATGCGCACAACCAGGGGAGTCGACCCATCAAACCCAACACCTCCCCTATATAAGCTATTTGTCTGATTCTCATACATGCGTAGCCTGCAGGAGCAATTAGGACATCGACCCCAACTTTCGGCTTCTAAACGAAAACAAGGTCTTTGAGGTTGGTGTAATGCGAACAACTAGGGGAGTCAACCCATCAAACCCAACACCTCCCCTATATAAGCTATTTGTCTGATTCTCATACATGTGTAGTCTACAGGAGCAATTAGGACATCGACCCCAACTTTTGACTTCTTAACGAAAACAAGGTCTTTGAGGTTGACGTAATGCGCACAACCAGGGGAGTCGACCCATCAAACCCAACACCTCCCCTATATAAGCTATTTGTCCGATTCTCATACATGTGTAGCCTACAGGAGCCATTAGGACATTGACCCCAACTTTTGACTTCTTAACGAAAACAAGGTCTTTGAGGTTGGCGTAATGCGCACAACCAAGGGAGTTGACCCATCAAACCCAACACCTCCCCTATATAAGCTATTTGTCTGATTCTCATACATGTGTAGCCTGCAACAACGATTAGGACATCCACCCCAACTTCTGAATTCGTCTGCGTTGACCGCACCAAAGGTGCACGCCTTGGTGCTCACCAAAATCCGACTTCCGACTTCTTCTGCTATGCGGGGTCTTTGAGGTTGGCGCAGTGCGCACAACCAGGGGAGTCAACCCACCGAATGCAACACCTCCCCTATATAAGCTATTTGTCTGATTCTCATACATGCGTAGACTGCAGCAATGATTAGGACATCCACCCCAACTTTTGACTTCTTAAACAAGACAGGGTCTTTGAAGTTGGTGCAGTGCACACAACCAGGGGAGTCGACCCATCAAACGCAACACCTCCCCTATATAAAGCTATTTGTCCGATTCTCATACGTGTAGTCTGCAGCAGCGATTAGGACATCGACCCCAACTTCCGAATTCGTTTGCATTGACCGCACCAAAGGTGCACGCCTTGGTGTGCACCTTGGAGTGCACTTTGGTGCTCACCTCGGTGCACACTTTGGTGTGCACCTCGGTGTGCACCAAAGGTGCGCACCTTGGAGCGCACCAAAGGTGTACACTTTGGAGCGCACCACATAGGGTCTTTGAGAGGTTGGCGCAGTGCGCACACCAAGGTGGGTGTTGAGGTGCGTGCCGAGGTGGGTGGGTGCTAGGGTGCGCTCCATGGTGGGTGCCAGGGTGGGTGCGTGCTAGGGTGGATTCCAAAGAGGGTCATAGGGTGGGTGCCAAGGTGGGTTGGTGATATAGTGGGTTCAAAGGTGGGTACTAGGGTGGGTTCCAAGGTGGGTCACAAGTTGGGTGCCAGGATGCGTGGGTGTTAGGTTGGGTGCCAAGGTGGGCTCCTGCGTGGGTGGGTGCTAGGGTGGGTTTCAAGGTGGACGCGAGGGCGGGTGCCAAGGTGGGTAACAAGTTGGGTGTTAGGATGGGTGAGTGCTAGAGTGGGTGCCAAGGTGGGTGGGTGCTAAGGTGGATGCCAAGGTGGTTCACAGGGTGGGTGGGTTCTAGGGTGAGTTCCAAGGTGGGTCACAGGTTTAGTGCTAGGGTGCGTGTCAAGGCGGGTGTCGAGGTGCCTGGGTGCTAGGGTGTGGATGCCAATGTGGGTCATAGGGTGGGTACTAGGGTGGGCTGCAATGTGGGTGCCAAGGTGGGTAACATGCTCGGTTGGTTCTAAATTGGGTGTCAGGGTGGGTGTGCACCCACCTTGCCCGAGGTGGGTGCCAAGGTGCCAGTGTGGGTGGGTGCTAAGGTGGATGCCAAGGTGGGTGAGAAGGTGGGTGATAGGTTGAGTGGTAGGATGGGTGGGTGCCAAGATGGGTCACAGGGTGGGTGCAAGGGTGGGTAGGTGCTAGGGTTGGTGTCAGGGTGGGTGGGTGCTAGGTTGGGTTCCAAGGTGGGTGCGAGGGTGAGTGTCAAGGTGGGTCACAGGTTAGGTGCTAGGATGGGTGAGTGCTAGGGTGCAAAGGTGCCAGGGTGGGTGCTAGGATGGGTCGATGCTAGGGTGAGTGGCAAGGTGGGTCCACAAGTGTCAAGGTGGGTGCCGAGGTGGGTGCCAACTTGGGTTCCAAGGTGGGTGCCAAGTGGGCGACTGCTATGGTGGATGCCAAGGTGGGTCACGGGGTGGGTGCCAAGTTGCTAGGTTGTGTTCCAAGGTGGGTGCCAACGTGGCTGCTAGGGTGCGTGGGTTAAAGGGTGTGTCACAACGTGGGTGCCAGGATGGGTGCGCACCCACACTGGCCAAGACGGGTGCAAGGTTGGGTTCCAAGCCCGGTCACAGGCTGGGTGCTAGGATGGGTGGGTGCCAAGGTGGGCACCAGGGTGGGTGCACCCACCCTGGCCAAGGTGGGTCACGGGGTGGGTCCTAGGGTGGGTAACGGGGTGGGTACTAAGGTGCGTGCCAAGGTGGGTCATGGGGTGGGTGCCAAGGTGGGCACCAGGGTGGGTGTGCACCAACCCTAGCCAGGGTAGGTCACGGGGTGGTTGTCGGGGTGGGCGTCAAGGAGCCAAGGTGGGTGGCAAGTAGCCAAGTTGCGTGCCAAGGTGGGTGTCGGGGTGGGTGCCAAGGATCCAAGGTGGGTGCCAAGGAACCAAGGTGGGTGTCTGGGTGGGTGCCGAGGTGGGAGCCAGGGTGGGTCCCAAGGTGAGTGCAAAGGTGGGTGCCAGGGTCAAGGTGAGTGCCAATGTGGGTTCCAAGGTGCCAGGGTCAGGGTGAGTGCCAATGTGGGTTCAAAGGTGCTAAGTTGGGTGCGAGGTTGGGTGCGAGGGTGGGTGGGTGCCAAGGTGTGCTAGGTGGAAGCCCGGGTGGGTCGGCATCCCATGGGTGTCGAGTTGGGTGCCTGATGGGTGCTTCTTGTCAAGTTTTAGTCGTCGGGACTCATTTCGAGCCTTAGAGGTCGTTTCTTGTCCGGTTGCCCTGTCTTCGACCTGGGAACCCAATTTTGGTCCTCGGGTCCCATTTTTTTTTGTCTCGCATCCCACTTTTGGCCTGTGGCCTTTTCGGGGTCGATTCTCGTTTTGGGCATCAGAGCATGTTTCTTCTCCTAAAACCCAATATTTGTTTATTAAGTCTCGGAACACATTTTTGTTCTCGTGGACCCATCATGGGTCTTGGAACGCATTTGTGGTCCTTGGGTCCCATTTTGCATCCCGAAACTTGTGTTTTGGTGCTTGATCCCTATTTTGGGTGCCCACCTTGCACCAAGTGCGCACCCGGGGCAAACCGAGCGCCTTGGTGCACCGGGGCAAGATCGAGCGTGCACCCGAGGCGCCCCGAACATGCACCAAGGTGCACTCGGCCCACATGTGAGCGCAGGTCGTTGCGCCCGAGGTGGTGTGTGGGCACCGCGTTGCAGACGGGACACTGCACGCACACGACGCCCCGTCCAGGTGCACGCACGTAGGCCGGGCCGGGTGCACACCCGACGCCCTAGCAAGGTGCGCGCACCCGGGCAGGGCTCACACTTGGCGAACGGGGCGCACTTCGCGAGGGAGGGTGTGCACCTCGACGGGGGTGGGTGGCCGGGGTGGATTCGCACGTGGGTCGCGGTTTGCTAAGTACACACTGCGACAAGCTCATAACGGGTGCGATCATACCAGCGTTAGTGCACCGGATCCCATCAGAACTCCGCAGTTAAGCGCGCTTGGGCCGGAGTAGTACTGGGATGGGTGACCTCCCGGGAAGTCCCGGTGTTGCACCCTTTTTTAGTTTTTCGCCGGGCGTCGCAATGCTATTTGAATAAACCTTTTGCCCGTTTGCGTTCTCGTCGGGGCCGGGCCGGGCCGGGGTGCGCTGCCCGCACTACCGCGCGCGCGGGGGGCGACACCGAGCGCGCACCCGAGGCGCCCCGAGCACACAGGCCACGGTGCAACCCGGGCGTTGTGCGCGCACCCCGGTGCGCCCGAGGTGCTGCGCGCGCACCCAGGTGAAATCGGTGTGCACCTCGGCCAGTGCGCGCTCGGTCGAGTCGCGCACGTTGGCCAAGGTGCACGGTGATGTTTCTTACTCTAAGGTTCCGCACCAGACGCCCGGGACAGGTGAGCGAAGCTGGGCGGGGCCGGGTGCGCGGCCGGGGCAGGTGCACGCAGCTGGAGAGAGCTTTGGAGCACACCAGAGGTGCGCACCTTGGAGCACACTTCGGAGCGCACCAATGATGCGCTCCATTCAAAAGTTTCCTGAAAAGGCAAAAAAAGTTGAGATTATAGAATTTCCCACTTGAGAGATTGTAAAAAAAAAAAATTTAAAATGAAGGAAACGCGGGTGCCAAGGTGTGCGCGCCCGGGTGCGCAGCCCAGCCAAGGTGTGCGCACCAAGGCGCCCACCCTGGCGAAGGTGCACGCAAGGTGCGCACCCGAGGCAAACCGGACAATTAACCCAACTTTCGACTTCGCGCGCACCTGCGCACCTTGGAGCGCACTTCGGAGCGCTCCTTGGTGCGCACCAATCTTGGGCACCTCGGAGTGCACCATGGCGCCCACCAAGGTGCGCACCCGGGGCAAACCGAGCTCCGACTTCGTGCGCACCTTGGAGCGCACGAAAGGTGCGCACCATGGCGCCCACCAAGGTGCGCAGCCCAGCCAAGGCGTGCGCATCAAGGTGCGCACCCTGGCGAAGGTGCGCACCCGGGGCAAACCGAGCTCCGACTTCGTGCGCACCTTGGAGCGCACAAAGGGTGCGCAACCCAGCCAAGGTGTGCGCACCCCGGGCAAACCGAGCTCCGAATCGTGCGCACCTTGGAGCACACTTCGGAGCCCTCCTTGGTGCGCACCGATGTTGCGCACCTCGGAGCGCACCCGGGGAAAACAATGCAATTAACCCGACTTTCGACTTCGTGGGCACCTCGGAGCGCTCTCGGGTTCGCACCTCGGAGCACACCGAGGTGCGCACCTTTGATGCGCTGCCTTCACCAATTTCCAGAAAAGGCAAGAAAACATTGAGAAGGTGTGCGCACCGAGGTGCCCACCCTGGCGAAGGTGCACGCGAGGTGCGCACCCGGGGCAAACCGGGCTCCGACTTCGTGCACGCCATGCTGCGCACCTTGGAGGGCCATGGTGCGCACCTTGGAGCACACTTCGGAGCGCTCAATGGTGCCCAACCCAGCCAAGGTGCCCACCGCGGCGAAGGTGCACGCGAGGTGCGCACCCGGGGTAAACCGGGCTCCGACTTCGTGCACGCCGCACCTTGGAGCACACTTCGGAGCGCTCCTTGGTGCGCACCAGGGCGCGCAACCCAGCCGAGGTGCCCACCCCGGCGAAGGTGCACGCGGGGTGCGCACCCGGGGCAAACCGGGCTCCGACTTCGTGCACGCCATGGTGCCCACCGCGGCGAAGGTGCACGCGAGGTGCGCACCCGGGGCAAACCGGGCTCCGACTTCGTGCACGCCGCACCTTGGAGCACACTTCGGAGCGCTCCTTGGTGCGCACCAGGGCGCGCAACCCAGCCGAGGTGCCCACCCCAGCGAAGGTGCACGCGAGGTGCGCACCCGGGGCAAACCGGGCTCCGACTTCGTGCACGCCATGGTGCCCACCGCGGCAAAGGTGCACGCGAGGTGCGCACCCGGGGCAAACCGGGCTCCGACTTCGTGCACGCCATGGTGCCCACCGCGGCGAAGGTGCACGCGAGGTGCGCACCCGGGGCAAACCGGGCTCCGACTTCGTGCACGCCGCACCTTGGAGCACACTTCGGAGCGCTCCTTGGTGCGCACCATGGTGCCCACCAGGGCGCGCAACCCCGCCGAAGGTGCACGCGAGGTGCGCACCCGGGGCAAACCGGGCTCCGACTTCGTGCACGCCGCACCTTGGAGCACACTTCGGAGCGCTCCTTGGTGCGCACCAGGGCGCGCAACCCCGCCGAAGGTGCACGCGAGGTGCGCACCCGGGGCAAACCGGGCTCCGACTTCGTGCACGCCATGGTGCGCACCAGGGTGCCCACCGCGGCGAAGGTGCGCACCCGGGGCAAACCGGGCTCCGACTTCGTGCACGCCGCACCTTGGAGCACACTTCGGAGCGCTCCTTGGTGCGCACCAGGGCGCGCAACCCAGCCGAGGTGCCCACCCCGGCGAAGGTGCACGCGAGGTGCGCACCCGGGGCAAACCGGGCTCCGACTTCGTGCACGCCATGGTGCCCACCGCGGCGAAGGTGCGCACCCGGGGCAAACCGGGCTAGGACTTCGTGCACGCCGCACCTTGGAGCACACTTCGGAGCGCTCCTTGGTGCGCACCATGGTGCCCACCAGGCCGCGCAACCCAGCCAAGGTGTGCGCACCAAGGTGCACGCGAGGTGCGCACCCGGGGCAAACCGGGGTCCGGCTTCGTGCACGCCGCACCTTGGAGCACACATCGGGGCGCTCCCGGGTTCGCACCGGCGTTGCGCACCGTGGTGGGCACCTCGGAGCGCACCGTGGTGGGCACCTCGGAGCACACCAAGGTGGGCAGCGAGGTGCGCACCTTTGATGCGATGCCTTCACTAATTTCCATAAAAGGCAAAAGAAAACGAGATTTTAAAATTTCCGTTTTGAAAGATAGTGAGAAAAAGGGAATGCTGGTGCCATCTTGAGCCCGCCCTGGTGCGCAGCCCAGCCAAGGTGTGCGCACCAAGGTGCCCACCCTGGCGAAGGTGCGCGCCCGGGCAATTAACCCAACTTCCAACTTCGCGCGCGCCAGGGTGGGAGCGCACCCAACAACCGGGCCTGGGAAGAGCCAATGCGAGAAACCCCACCAAACGCTCTGACAAAAAAAGAGGGGGCGCTCCAGTAACCCCGCTTCGGAGCGCACCCTGGGCAAACCCAGCCAGGGTGCCCACCCCGGCCAAGGTGCAGGCGAGGTGCGCACCCGGGGCAAACCGGGCTCCGACAACGTGCACGCCGCACCTTGGAGCACACTTCGTAGCGCTCCCGGGTGCGCACCTCAGAGCACACCAAGGTGGGCAGCGAGGTGCGCACCTTTGATGCGCTGCCTTCACTAATTTCCAGAAAAGGCAAAAAAAAGAGGAGATTTTAAAATTTCCGTTTTGAAAGATAGTGAAAAAAACGGAACGCGGGTGCCATCTTGAGCCCGCCCTGGTGCACAGCCCAGGTAAGGTGCCCACCCTGGCAAAGGTGCGCACCCGGGCAATTAACCCTACTTCCGACTTCGTGCGCGCCAGGGTGGCAACCGGGCCTGGGAAGAGCCAATGCGAGAAACCCCACCAAACGCTCCGACAAAAAAAGAGGCGGCGCTCCAATAACCCCGCTTCGGAGCGCAGCCGGGGCAAACCCAGCCAAGGTGCCCACCCCGACGAAGGTGCACGCGAGGTGCGCACCCGGGGCAAACCGGGCTCCGACAACGTGCACGCAGCACCTTGGAGCACACTTCGAAGCACTCCCGGGTGCCCACCGGCGTTGCGCACCGTGGTGGGCAGCGAGGTGCGCACCTTTGATGCGCTGCCTTCACTAATTTCCAGAAAAGGCAAAAAAAAATGAGATTTTAAAATTTCCGTTTTGAAAGATAGTGAAAAAAACGGAACGCGGGTGCCATCTTGAGCCCGCCCTGGTGCGCAGCCCAGGCAAGGCATGCGCACCAAGGTGCCCACCCGCGGTGCACACCCGGGGCAAACCGGGCTCCGACTTCGTGCAGGCCGCACCTTGGAGCACACTTCGGAGCGCTCCTTGGTGCGCACCATGGTGCCCACCAGGGCGCACCCGGGGCAAACCGGGCTCCGACTTCGTGCACGCCGCACCTTGGAGCACACATCGGAGCGCTCCCAGGTTCGCACCAGCGTTGCGCACCTTTGATGCGCTGCCTTCACTAATTTCCAGAAAAGGCAAAAAAAAACGATATTTTAAAATTTCCGTTCTGAAAGATAGTGAAAAAAACGGAACGCGGGTGCCATCTTGAGCCCTTCCTGGTGCGCAGCCCAGGCAAGTTGTGCGCACCAAGGTGCCCACCCTGGCGGAGGTGCGCGCCCGGGGCAAACCGGGCTCCGACTTCGTGCACTGCATGGTGCCCACCAAGGCGCGCAACCCAGCCAAGGTGCCCACCGCAGCGAAGGTGCACGCGAGGTGCGCACCCGAGGTGCACACCCGGGGCAAACCGAGCTCCGACTTCGTGCACGCCGCACCTTGGAGCACACTTCAGAGCGCTCCTTGGTGCGCACCAGGGCGCGCAACCCAGCCAAGGTGCTCACCCCGGCGAAGGTGCACGCGAGGTGCGCACCCGGGGCAAGCCGGGCTCGGACTTCGTGCACGCCGCACCTTGGAGCACACATCGGAGCGCTCCCGGGTTCGCACCAGCATTGCGCACCTTTGATGCGCTGCCTTCACTAATTTCCAGAAAAGGCAAAAAAAAAAAAAAAACGAGATTTTAAAATTTCCGTTTTGAAAGATAGTGAAAAAAACGGAACGCGGGTGCCATCTTGAGCCCGCCCTGGTGTGCAGCCCAGGCAAGTTGTGCGCACCAAGGCACCCACCCTGGCCAAGGTGGGTCACGGGGTGGGTCCTAGGGTGGGTAACGGGGTGGGTACTAAGGTGCGTGCCAAGGTGGGTCATGGGGTGGGTGCCAAGGTGGGCACCAGGGTGGGTGTGCACCAACCCTAGCCAGGGTAGGTCACGGGGTGGTTGTCGGGGTGGGCGTCAAGGAGCCAAGGTGGGTGGCAAGTAGCCAAGTTGCGTGCCAAGGTGGGTGTCGGGGTGGGTGCCAAGGATCCAAGGTGGGTGCCAAGGAACCAAGGTGGGTGTCTGGGTGGGTGCCGAGGTGGGAGCCAGGGTGGGTCCCAAGGTGAGTGCAAAGGTGGGTGCCAGGGTCAAGGTGAGTGCCAATGTGGGTTCCAAGGTGCCAGGGTCAGGGTGAGTGCCAATGTGGGTTCAAAGGTGCTAAGTTGGGTGCGAGGTTGGGTGCGAGGGTGGGTGGGTGCCAAGGTGTGCTAGGTGGAAGCCCGGGTGGGTCGGCATCCCATGGGTGTCGAGTTGGGTGCCTGATGGGTGCTTCTTGTCAAGTTTTAGTCGTCGGGACTCATTTCGAGCCTTAGAGGTCGTTTCTTGTCCGGTTGCCCTGTCTTCGACCTGGGAACCCAATTTTGGTCCTCGGGTCCCATTTTTTTTTGTCTCGCATCCCACTTTTGGCCTGTGGCCTTTTCGGGGTCGATTCTCGTTTTGGGCATCAGAGCATGTTTCTTCTCCTAAAACCCAATATTTGTTTATTAAGTCTCGGAACACATTTTTGTTCTCGTGGACCCATCATGGGTCTTGGAACGCATTTGTGGTCCTTGGGTCCCATTTTGCATCCCGAAACTTGTGTTTTGGTGCTTGATCCCTATTTTGGGTGCCCACCTTGCACCAAGTGCGCACCCGGGGCAAACCGAGCGCCTTGGTGCACCGGGGCAAGATCGAGCGTGCACCCGAGGCGCCCCGAACATGCACCAAGGTGCACTCGGCCCACATGTGAGCGCAGGTCGTTGCGCCCGAGGTGGTGTGTGGGCACCGCGTTGCAGACGGGACACTGCACGCACACGACGCCCCGTCCAGGTGCACGCACGTAGGCCGGGCCGGGTGCACACCCGACGCCCTAGCAAGGTGCGCGCACCCGGGCAGGGCTCACACTTGGCGAACGGGGCGCACTTCGCGAGGGAGGGTGTGCACCTCGACGGGGGTGGGTGGCCGGGGTGGATTCGCACGTGGGTCGCGGTTTGCTAAGTACACACTGCGACAAGCTCATAACGGGTGCGATCATACCAGCGTTAGTGCACCGGATCCCATCAGAACTCCGCAGTTAAGCGCGCTTGGGCCGGAGTAGTACTGGGATGGGTGACCTCCCGGGAAGTCCCGGTGTTGCACCCTTTTTTAGTTTTTCGCCGGGCGTCGCAATGCTATTTGAATAAACCTTTTGCCCGTTTGCGTTCTCGTCGGGGCCGGGCCGGGCCGGGGTGCGCTGCCCGCACTACCGCGCGCGCGGGGGCGACACCGAGCGCGCACCCGAGGCGCCCCGAGCACACAGGCCACGGTGCAACCCGGGCGTTGTGCGCGCACCCCGGTGCGCCCGAGGTGCTGCGCGCGCACCCAGGTGAAATCGGTGTGCACCTCGGCCAGTGCGCGCTCGGTCGAGTCGCGCACGTTGGCCAAGGTGCACGGTGATGTTTCTTACTCTAAGGTTCCGCACCAGACGCCCGGGACAGGTGAGCGAAGCTGGGCGGGGCCGGGTGCGCGGCCGGGGCAGGTGCACGCAGCTGGAGAGAGCTTTGGAGCACACCAGAGGTGCGCACCTTGGAGCACACTTCGGAGCGCACCAATGATGCGCTCCATTCAAAAGTTTCCTGAAAAGGCAAAAAAAGTTGAGATTATAGAATTTCCCACTTGAGAGATTGTAAAAAAAAAAAATTTAAAATGAAGGAAACGCGGGTGCCAAGGTGTGCGCGCCCGGGTGCGCAGCCCAGCCAAGGTGTGCGCACCAAGGCGCCCACCCTGGCGAAGGTGCACGCAAGGTGCGCACCCGAGGCAAACCGGACAATTAACCCAACTTTCGACTTCGCGCGCACCTGCGCACCTTGGAGCGCACTTCGGAGCGCTCCTTGGTGCGCACCAATCTTGGGCACCTCGGAGTGCACCATGGCGCCCACCAAGGTGCGCACCCGGGGCAAACCGAGCTCCGACTTCGTGCGCACCTTGGAGCGCACGAAAGGTGCGCACCATGGCGCCCACCAAGGTGCGCAGCCCAGCCAAGGCGTGCGCATCAAGGTGCGCACCCTGGCGAAGGTGCGCACCCGGGGCAAACCGAGCTCCGACTTCGTGCGCACCTTGGAGCGCACAAAGGGTGCGCAACCCAGCCAAGGTGTGCGCACCCCGGGCAAACCGAGCTCCGAATCGTGCGCACCTTGGAGCACACTTCGGAGCCCTCCTTGGTGCGCACCGATGTTGCGCACCTCGGAGCGCACCCGGGGAAAACAATGCAATTAACCCGACTTTCGACTTCGTGGGCACCTCGGAGCGCTCTCGGGTTCGCACCTCGGAGCACACCGAGGTGCGCACCTTTGATGCGCTGCCTTCACCAATTTCCAGAAAAGGCAAGAAAACATTGAGAAGGTGTGCGCACCGAGGTGCCCACCCTGGCGAAGGTGCACGCGAGGTGCGCACCCGGGGCAAACCGGGCTCCGACTTCGTGCACGCCATGCTGCGCACCTTGGAGGGCCATGGTGCGCACCTTGGAGCACACTTCGGAGCGCTCAATGGTGCCCAACCCAGCCAAGGTGCCCACCGCGGCGAAGGTGCACGCGAGGTGCGCACCCGGGGCAAACCGGGCTCCGACTTCGTGCACGCCGCACCTTGGAGCACACTTCGGAGCGCTCCTTGGTGCGCACCAGGGCGCGCAACCCAGCCGAGGTGCCCACCCCGGCGAAGGTGCACGCGGGGTGCGCACCCGGGGCAAACCGGGCTCCGACTTCGTGCACGCCATGGTGCCCACCGCGCCAAGGTGCACGCGAGGTGCGCACCCGGGGCAAACCGGGCTCCGACTTCGTGCACGCCGCACCTTGGAGCACACTTCGGAGCGCTCCTTGGTGCGCACCAGGGCGCGCAACCCAGCCGAGGTGCCCACCCCGGCGAAGGTGCACGCGAGGTGCGCACCCGGGGCAAACCGGGCTCCGACTTCGTGCACGCCATGGTGCCCACCGCGGCGAAGGTGCACGCGAGGTGCGCACCCGGGGCAAACCGGGCTCCGACTTCGTGCACGCCATGGTGCCCACCGCGGCGAAGGTGCACGCGAGGTGCGCACCCGGGGCAAACCGGGCTCCGACTTCGTGCACGCCGCACCTTGGAGCACACTTCGGAGCGCTCCTTGGTGCGCACCATGGTGCCCACCAGGGCGCGCAACCCCGCCGAAGGTGCACGCGAGGTGCGCACCCGGGGCAAACCGGGCTCCGACTTCGTGCACGCCGCACCTTGGAGCACACTTCGGAGCGCTCCTTGGTGCGCACCAGGGCGCGCAACCCCGCCGAAGGTGCACGCGAGGTGCGCACCCGGGGCAAACCGGGCTCCGACTTCGTGCACGCCATGGTGCGCACCAGGGTGCCCACCGCGGCGAAGGTGCGCACCCGGGGCAAACCGGGCTCCGACTTCGTGCACGCCGCACCTTGGAGCACACTTCGGAGCGCTCCTTGGTGCGCACCAGGGCGCGCAACCCAGCCGAGGTGCCCACCCCGGCGAAGGTGCACGCGAGGTGCGCACCCGGGGCAAACCGGGCTCCGACTTCGTGCACGCCATGGTGCCCACCGCGGCGAAGGTGCGCACCCGGGGCAAACCGGGCTAGGACTTCGTGCACGCCGCACCTTGGAGCACACTTCGGAGCGCTCCTTGGTGCGCACCATGGTGCCCACCAGGCCGCGCAACCCAGCCAAGGTGTGCGCACCAAGGTGCACGCGAGGTGCGCACCCGGGGCAAACCGGGGTCCGGCTTCGTGCACGCCGCACCTTGGAGCACACATCGGGGCGCTCCCGGGTTCGCACCGGCGTTGCGCACCGTGGTGGGCACCTCGGAGCGCACCGTGGTGGGCACCTCGGAGCACACCAAGGTGGGCAGCGAGGTGCGCACCTTTGATGCGATGCCTTCACTAATTTCCATAAAAGGCAAAAGAAAACGAGATTTTAAAATTTCCGTTTTGAAAGATAGTGAGAAAAAGGGAATGCTGGTGCCATCTTGAGCCCGCCCTGGTGCGCAGCCCAGCCAAGGTGTGCGCACCAAGGTGCCCACCCTGGCGAAGGTGCGCGCCCGGGCAATTAACCCAACTTCCAACTTCGCGCGCGCCAGGGTGGGAGCGCACCCAACAACCGGGCCTGGGAAGAGCCAATGCGAGAAACCCCACCAAACGCTCTGACAAAAAAAGAGGGGGCGCTCCAGTAACCCCGCTTCGGAGCGCACCCTGGGCAAACCCAGCCAGGGTGCCCACCCCGGCCAAGGTGCAGGCGAGGTGCGCACCCGGGGCAAACCGGGCTCCGACAACGTGCACGCCGCACCTTGGAGCACACTTCGTAGCGCTCCCGGGTGCGCACCTCAGAGCACACCAAGGTGGGCAGCGAGGTGCGCACCTTTGATGCGCTGCCTTCACTAATTTCCAGAAAAGGCAAAAAAAAGAGGAGATTTTAAAATTTCCGTTTTGAAAGATAGTGAAAAAAACGGAACGCGGGTGCCATCTTGAGCCCGCCCTGGTGCACAGCCCAGGTAAGGTGCCCACCCTGGCAAAGGTGCGCACCCGGGCAATTAACCCTACTTCCGACTTCGTGCGCGCCAGGGTGGCAACCGGGCCTGGGAAGAGCCAATGCGAGAAACCCCACCAAACGCTCCGACAAAAAAAGAGGCGGCGCTCCAATAACCCCGCTTCGGAGCGCAGCCGGGGCAAACCCAGCCAAGGTGCCCACCCCGACGAAGGTGCACGCGAGGTGCGCACCCGGGGCAAACCGGGCTCCGACAACGTGCACGCAGCACCTTGGAGCACACTTCGAAGCACTCCCGGGTGCCCACCGGCGTTGCGCACCGTGGTGGGCAGCGAGGTGCGCACCTTTGATGCGCTGCCTTCACTAATTTCCAGAAAAGGCAAAAAAAAATGAGATTTTAAAATTTCCGTTTTGAAAGATAGTGAAAAAAACGGAACGCGGGTGCCATCTTGAGCCCGCCCTGGTGCGCAGCCCAGGCAAGGCATGCGCACCAAGGTGCCCACCCGCGGTGCACACCCGGGGCAAACCGGGCTCCGACTTCGTGCAGGCCGCACCTTGGAGCACACTTCGGAGCGCTCCTTGGTGCGCACCATGGTGCCCACCAGGGCGCACCCGGGGCAAACCGGGCTCCGACTTCGTGCACGCCGCACCTTGGAGCACACATCGGAGCGCTCCCAGGTTCGCACCAGCGTTGCGCACCTTTGATGCGCTGCCTTCACTAATTTCCAGAAAAGGCAAAAAAAAACGATATTTTAAAATTTCCGTTCTGAAAGATAGTGAAAAAAACGGAACGCGGGTGCCATCTTGAGCCCTTCCTGGTGCGCAGCCCAGGCAAGTTGTGCGCACCAAGGTGCCCACCCTGGCGGAGGTGCGCGCCCGGGGCAAACCGGGCTCCGACTTCGTGCACTGCATGGTGCCCACCAAGGCGCGCAACCCAGCCAAGGTGCCCACCGCAGCGAAGGTGCACGCGAGGTGCGCACCCGAGGTGCACACCCGGGGCAAACCGAGCTCCGACTTCGTGCACGCCGCACCTTGGAGCACACTTCAGAGCGCTCCTTGGTGCGCACCAGGGCGCGCAACCCAGCCAAGGTGCTCACCCCGGCGAAGGTGCACGCGAGGTGCGCACCCGGGGCAAGCCGGGCTCGGACTTCGTGCACGCCGCACCTTGGAGCACACATCGGAGCGCTCCCGGGTTCGCACCAGCATTGCGCACCTTTGATGCGCTGCCTTCACTAATTTCCAGAAAAGGCAAAAAAAAAAAAAAAACGAGATTTTAAAATTTCCGTTTTGAAAGATAGTGAAAAAAACGGAACGCGGGTGCCATCTTGAGCCCGCCCTGGTGTGCAGCCCAGGCAAGTTGTGCGCACCAAGGCACCCACCCTGGCCAAGGTGGGTCACGGGGTGGGTCCTAGGGTGGGTAACGGGGTGGGTACTAAGGTGCGTGCCAAGGTGGGTCATGGGGTGGGTGCCAAGGTGGGCACCAGGGTGGGTGTGCACCAACCCTAGCCAGGGTAGGTCACGGGGTGGTTGTCGGGGTGGGCGTCAAGGAGCCAAGGTGGGTGGCAAGTAGCCAAGTTGCGTGCCAAGGTGGGTGTCGGGGTGGGTGCCAAGGATCCAAGGTGGGTGCCAAGGAACCAAGGTGGGTGTCTGGGTGGGTGCCGAGGTGGGAGCCAGGGTGGGTCCCAAGGTGAGTGCAAAGGTGGGTGCCAGGGTCAAGGTGAGTGCCAATGTGGGTTCCAAGGTGCCAGGGTCAGGGTGAGTGCCAATGTGGGTTCAAAGGTGCTAAGTTGGGTGCGAGGTTGGGTGCGAGGGTGGGTGGGTGCCAAGGTGTGCTAGGTGGAAGCCCGGGTGGGTCGGCATCCCATGGGTGTCGAGTTGGGTGCCTGATGGGTGCTTCTTGTCAAGTTTTAGTCGTCGGGACTCATTTCGAGCCTTAGAGGTCGTTTCTTGTCCGGTTGCCCTGTCTTCGACCTGGGAACCCAATTTTGGTCCTCGGGTCCCATTTTTTTTTGTCTCGCATCCCACTTTTGGCCTGTGGCCTTTTCGGGGTCGATTCTCGTTTTGGGCATCAGAGCATGTTTCTTCTCCTAAAACCCAATATTTGTTTATTAAGTCTCGGAACACATTTTTGTTCTCGTGGACCCATCATGGGTCTTGGAACGCATTTGTGGTCCTTGGGTCCCATTTTGCATCCCGAAACTTGTGTTTTGGTGCTTGATCCCTATTTTGGGTGCCCACCTTGCACCAAGTGCGCACCCGGGGCAAACCGAGCGCCTTGGTGCACCGGGGCAAGATCGAGCGTGCACCCGAGGCGCCCCGAACATGCACCAAGGTGCACTCGGCCCACATGTGAGCGCAGGTCGTTGCGCCCGAGGTGGTGTGTGGGCACCGCGTTGCAGACGGGACACTGCACGCACACGACGCCCCGTCCAGGTGCACGCACGTAGGCCGGGCCGGGTGCACACCCGACGCCCTAGCAAGGTGCGCGCACCCGGGCAGGGCTCACACTTGGCGAACGGGGCGCACTTCGCGAGGGAGGGTGTGCACCTCGACGGGGGTGGGTGGCCGGGGTGGATTCGCACGTGGGTCGCGGTTTGCTAAGTACACACTGCGACAAGCTCATAACGGGTGCGATCATACCAGCGTTAGTGCACCGGATCCCATCAGAACTCCGCAGTTAAGCGCGCTTGGGCCGGAGTAGTACTGGGATGGGTGACCTCCCGGGAAGTCCCGGTGTTGCACCCTTTCTTAGTTTTTCGCCGGGCGTCGCAATGCTATTTGAATAAACCTTTTGCCCGTTTGCGTTCTCGTCGGGGCCGGGCCGGGCCGGGGTGCGCTGCCCGCACTACCGCGCGCGCGGGGGGCGACACCGAGCGCGCACCCGAGGCGCCCCGAGCACACAGGCCACGGTGCAACCCGGGCGTTGTGCGCGCACCCCGGTGCGCCCGAGGTGCTGCGCGCGCACCCAGGTGAAATCGGTGTGCACCTCGGCCAGTGCGCGCTCGGTCGAGTCGCGCACGTTGGCCAAGGTGCACGGTGATGTTTCTTACTCTAAGGTTCCGCACCAGACGCCCGGGACAGGTGAGCGAAGCTGGGCGGGGCCGGGTGCGCGGCCGGGGCAGGTGCACGCAGCTGGAGAGAGCTTTGGAGCACACCAGAGGTGCGCACCTTGGAGCACACTTCGGAGCGCACCAATGATGCGCTCCATTCAAAAGTTTCCTGAAAAGGCAAAAAAAGTTGAGATTATAGAATTTCCCACTTGAGAGATTGTAAAAAAAAAAAATTTAAAATGAAGGAAACGCGGGTGCCAAGGTGTGCGCGCCCGGGTGCGCAGCCCAGCCAAGGTGTGCGCACCAAGGCGCCCACCCTGGCGAAGGTGCACGCAAGGTGCGCACCCGAGGCAAACCGGACAATTAACCCAACTTTCGACTTCGCGCGCACCTGCGCACCTTGGAGCGCACTTCGGAGCGCTCCTTGGTGCGCACCAATCTTGGGCACCTCGGAGTGCACCATGGCGCCCACCAAGGTGCGCACCCGGGGCAAACCGAGCTCCGACTTCGTGCGCACCTTGGAGCGCACGAAAGGTGCGCACCATGGCGCCCACCAAGGTGCGCAGCCCAGCCAAGGCGTGCGCATCAAGGTGCGCACCCTGGCGAAGGTGCGCACCCGGGGCAAACCGAGCTCCGACTTCGTGCGCACCTTGGAGCGCACAAAGGGTGCGCAACCCAGCCAAGGTGTGCGCACCCCGGGCAAACCGAGCTCCGAATCGTGCGCACCTTGGAGCACACTTCGGAGCCCTCCTTGGTGCGCACCGATGTTGCGCACCTCGGAGCGCACCCGGGGAAAACAATGCAATTAACCCGACTTTCGACTTCGTGGGCACCTCGGAGCGCTCTCGGGTTCGCACCTCGGAGCACACCGAGGTGCGCACCTTTGATGCGCTGCCTTCACCAATTTCCAGAAAAGGCAAGAAAACATTGAGAAGGTGTGCGCACCGAGGTGCCCACCCTGGCGAAGGTGCACGCGAGGTGCGCACCCGGGGCAAACCGGGCTCCGACTTCGTGCACGCCATGCTGCGCACCTTGGAGGGCCATGGTGCGCACCTTGGAGCACACTTCGGAGCGCTCAATGGTGCCCAACCCAGCCAAGGTGCCCACCGCGGCGAAGGTGCACGCGAGGTGCGCACCCGGGGCAAACCGGGCTCCGACTTCGTGCACGCCGCACCTTGGAGCACACTTCGGAGCGCTCCTTGGTGCGCACCAGGGCGCGCAACCCAGCCGAGGTGCCCACCCCGGCGAAGGTGCACGCGGGGTGCGCACCCGGGGCAAACCGGGCTCCGACTTCGTGCACGCCATGGTGCCCACCGCGGCGAAGGTGCACGCGAGGTGCGCACCCGGGGCAAACCGGGCTCCGACTTCGTGCACGCCGCACCTTGGAGCACACTTCGGAGCGCTCCTTGGTGCGCACCAGGGCGCGCAACCCAGCCGAGGTGCCCACCCCGGCGAAGGTGCACGCGAGGTGCGCACCCGGGGCAAACCGGGCTCCGACTTCGTGCACGCCATGGTGCCCACCGCGGCGAAGGTGCACGCGAGGTGCGCACCCGGGGCAAACCGGGCTCCGACTTCGTGCACGCCGCACCTTGGAGCACACTTCGGAGCGCTCCTTGGTGCGCACCATGGTGCCCACCAGGGCGCGCAACCCCGCCGAAGGTGCACGCGAGGTGCGCACCCGAGGCAAACCGGGCTCCGACTTCGTGCACGCCGCACCTTGGAGCACACTTCGGAGCGCTCCTTGGTGCGCACCAGGGCGCGCAACCCCGCCGAAGGTGCACGCGAGGTGCGCACCCGGGGCAAACCGGGCTCCGACTTCGTGCACGCCATGGTGCGCACCAGGGTGCCCACCGCGGCGAAGGTGCGCACCCGGGGCAAACCGGGCTCCGACTTCGTGCACGCCGCACCTTGGAGCACACTTCGGAGCGCTCCTTGGTGCGCACCAGGGCGCGCAACCCAGCCGAGGTGCCCACCCCGGCGAAGGTGCACGCGAGGTGCGCACCCGGGGCAAACCGGGCTCCGACTTCGTGCACGCCATGGTGCCCACCGCGGCGAAGGTGCGCACCCGGGGCAAACCGGGCTAGGACTTCGTGCACGCCGCACCTTGGAGCACACTTTGGAGCGCTCCTTGGTGCGCACCATGGTGCCCACCAGGCCGCGCAACCCAGCCAAGGTGTGCGCACCAAGGTGCACGCGAGGTGCGCACCCGGGGCAAACCGGGGTCCGGCTTCGTGCACGCCGCACCTTGGAGCACACATCGGGGCGCTCCCGGGTTCGCACCGGCGTTGCGCACCGTGGTGGGCACCTCGGAGCGCACCGTGGTGGGCACCTCGGAGCACACCAAGGTGGGCAGCGAGGTGCGCACCTTTGATGCGATGCCTTCACTAATTTCCATAAAAGGCAAAAAAAAACGAGATTTTAAAATTTCCGTTTTGAAAGATAGTGAGAAAAAGGGAATGCTGGTGCCATCTTGAGCCCGCCCTGGTGCGCAGCCCAGCCAAGGTGTGCGCACCAAGGTGCCCACCCTGGCGAAGGTGCGCGCCCGGGCAATTAACCCAACTTCCAACTTCGCGCGCGCCAGGGTGGGAGCGCACCCAACAACCGGGCCTGGGAAGAGCCAATGCGAGAAACCCCACCAAACGCTCTGACAAAAAAAGAGGGGGCGCTCCAGTAACCCCGCTTCGGAGCGCACCCTGGGCAAACCCAGCCAGGGTGCCCACCCCGGCCAAGGTGCAGGCGAGGTGCGCACCCGGGGCAAACCGGGCTCCGACAACGTGCACGCCGCACCTTGGAGCACACTTCGTAGCGCTCCCGGGTGCGCACCTCAGAGCACACCAAGGTGGGCAGCGAGGTGCGCACCTTTGATGCGCTGCCTTCACTAATTTCCAGAAAAGGCAAAAAAAAGAGGAGATTTTAAAATTTCCGTTTTGAAAGATAGTGAAAAAAACGGAACGCGGGTGCCATCTTGAGCCCGCCCTGGTGCACAGCCCAGGTAAGGTGCCCACCCTGGCAAAGGTGCGCACCCGGGCAATTAACCCTACTTCCGACTTCGTGCGCGCCAGGGTGGCAACCGGGCCTGGGAAGAGCCAATGCGAGAAACCCCACCAAACGCTCCGACAAAAAAAGAGGCGGCGCTCCAATAACCCCGCTTCGGAGCGCAGCCGGGGCAAACCCAGCCAAGGTGCCCACCCCGACGAAGGTGCACGCGAGGTGCGCACCCGGGGCAAACCGGGCTCCGACAACGTGCACGCAGCACCTTGGAGCACACTTCGAAGCACTCCCGGGTGCCCACCGGCGTTGCGCACCGTGGTGGGCAGCGAGGTGCGCACCTTTGATGCGCTGCCTTCACTAATTTCCAGAAAAGGCAAAAAAAAATGAGATTTTAAAATTTCCGTTTTGAAAGATAGTGAAAAAAACGGAACGCGGGTGCCATCTTGAGCCCGCCCTGGTGCGCAGCCCAGGCAAGGCATGCGCACCAAGGTGCCCACCCGCGGTGCACGCCCGGGGCAAACCGGGCTCCGACTTCGTGCAGGCCGCACCTTGGAGCACACTTCGGAGCGCTCCTTGGTGCGCACCATGGTGCCCACCAGGGCGCACCCGGGGCAAACCGGGCTCCGACTTCGTGCACGCCGCACCTTGGAGCACACATCGGAGCGCTCCCAGGTTCGCACCAGCGTTGCGCACCTTTGATGCGCTGCCTTCACTAATTTCCAGAAAAGGCAAAAAAAAACGATATTTTAAAATTTCCGTTCTGAAAGATAGTGAAAAAAACGGAACGCGGGTGCCATCTTGAGCCCTTCCTGGTGCGCAGCCCAGGCAAGTTGTGCGCACCAAGGTGCCCACCCTGGCGGAGGTGCGCGCCCGGGGCAAACCGGGCTCCGACTTCGTGCACTGCATGGTGCCCACCAAGGCGCGCAACCCAGCCAAGGTGCCCACCGCAGCGAAGGTGCACGCGAGGTGCGCACCCGAGGTGCACACCCGGGGCAAACCGAGCTCCGACTTCGTGCACGCCGCACCTTGGAGCACACTTCAGAGCGCTCCTTGGTGCGCACCAGGGCGCGCAACCCAGCCAAGGTGCTCACCCCGGCGAAGGTGCACGCGAGGTGCGCACCCAGGGCAAGCCGGGCTCGGACTTCGTGCACGCCGCACCTTGGAGCACACATCGGAGCGCTCCCGGGTTCGCACCAGCATTGCGCACCTTTGATGCGCTGCCTTCACTAATTTCCAGAAAAGGCAAAAAAAAAAAAAAAAACGAGATTTTAAAATTTCCGTTTTGAAAGATAGTGAAAAAAACGGAACGCGGGTGCCATCTTGAGCCCGCCCTGGTGTGCAGCCCAGGCAAGTTGTGCGCACCAAGGCACCCACCCTGGCCAAGGTGGGTCACGGGGTGGGTCCTAGGGTGGGTAACGGGGTGGGTACTAAGGTGCGTGCCAAGGTGGGTCATGGGGTGGGTGCCAAGGTGGGCACCAGGGTGGGTGTGCACCAACCCTAGCCAGGGTAGGTCACGGGGTGGTTGTCGGGGTGGGCGTCAAGGAGCCAAGGTGGGTGGCAAGTAGCCAAGTTGCGTGCCAAGGTGGGTGTCGGGGTGGGTGCCAAGGATCCAAGGTGGGTGCCAAGGAACCAAGGTGGGTGTCTGGGTGGGTGCCGAGGTGGGAGCCAGGGTGGGTCCCAAGGTGAGTGCAAAGGTGGGTGCCAGGGTCAAGGTGAGTGCCAATGTGGGTTCCAAGGTGCCAGGGTCAGGGTGAGTGCCAATGTGGGTTCAAAGGTGCTAAGTTGGGTGCGAGGTTGGGTGCGAGGGTGGGTGGGTGCCAAGGTGTGCTAGGTGGAAGCCCGGGTGGGTCGGCATCCCATGGGTGTCGAGTTGGGTGCCTGATGGGTGCTTCTTGTCAAGTTTTAGTCGTCGGGACTCATTTCGAGCCTTAGAGGTCGTTTCTTGTCCGGTTGCCCTGTCTTCGACCTGGGAACCCAATTTTGGTCCTCGGGTCCCATTTTTTTTTGTCTCGCATCCCACTTTTGGCCTGTGGCCTTTTCGGGGTCGATTCTCGTTTTGGGCATCAGAGCATGTTTCTTCTCCTAAAACCCAATATTTGTTTATTAAGTCTCGGAACACATTTTTGTTCTCGTGGACCCATCATGGGTCTTGGAACGCATTTGTGGTCCTTGGGTCCCATTTTGCATCCCGAAACTTGTGTTTTGGTGCTTGATCCCTATTTTGGGTGCCCACCTTGCACCAAGTGCGCACCCGGGGCAAACCGAGCGCCTTGGTGCACCGGGGCAAGATCGAGCGTGCACCCGAGGCGCCCCGAACATGCACCAAGGTGCACTCGGCCCACATGTGAGCGCAGGTCGTTGCGCCCGAGGTGGTGTGTGGGCACCGCGTTGCAGACGGGACACTGCACGCACACGACGCCCCGTCCAGGTGCACGCACGTAGGCCGGGCCGGGTGCACACCCGACGCCCTAGCAAGGTGCGCGCACCCGGGCAGGGCTCACACTTGGCGAACGGGGCGCACTTCGCGAGGGAGGGTGTGCACCTCGACGGGGGTGGGTGGCCGGGGTGGATTCGCACGTGGGTCGCGGTTTGCTAAGTACACACTGCGACAAGCTCATAACGGGTGCGATCATACCAGCGTTAGTGCACCGGATCCCATCAGAACTCCGCAGTTAAGCGCGCTTGGGCCGGAGTAGTACTGGGATGGGTGACCTCCCGGGAAGTCCCGGTGTTGCACCCTTTTTTAGTTTTTCGCCGGGCGTCGCAATGCTATTTGAATAAACCTTTTGCCCGTTTGCGTTCTCGTCGGGGCCGGGCCGGGCCGGGGTGCGCTGCCCGCACTACCGCGCGCGCGGGGGCGACACCGAGCGCGCACCCGAGGCGCCCCGAGCACACAGGCCACGGTGCAACCCGGGCGTTGTGCGCGCACCCCGGTGCGCCCGAGGTGCTGCGCGCGCACCCAGGTGAAATCGGTGTGCACCTCGGCCAGTGCGCGCTCGGTCGAGTCGCGCACGTTGGCCAAGGTGCACGGTGATGTTTCTTACTCTAAGGTTCCGCACCAGACGCCCGGGACAGGTGAGCGAAGCTGGGCGGGGCCGGGTGCGCGGCCGGGGCAGGTGCACGCAGCTGGAGAGAGCTTTGGAGCACACCAGAGGTGCGCACCTTGGAGCACACTTCGGAGCGCACCAATGATGCGCTCCATTCAAAAGTTTCCTGAAAAGGCAAAAAAAGTTGAGATTATAGAATTTCCCACTTGAGAGATTGTAAAAAAAAAAAATTTAAAATGAAGGAAACGCGGGTGCCAAGGTGTGCGCGCCCGGGTGCGCAGCCCAGCCAAGGTGTGCGCACCAAGGCGCCCACCCTGGCGAAGGTGCACGCAAGGTGCGCACCCGAGGCAAACCGGACAATTAACCCAACTTTCGACTTCGCGCGCACCTGCGCACCTTGGAGCGCACTTCGGAGCGCTCCTTGGTGCGCACCAATCTTGGGCACCTCGGAGTGCACCATGGCGCCCACCAAGGTGCGCACCCGGGGCAAACCGAGCTCCGACTTCGTGCGCACCTTGGAGCGCACGAAAGGTGCGCACCATGGCGCCCACCAAGGTGCGCAGCCCAGCCAAGGCGTGCGCATCAAGGTGCGCACCCTGGCGAAGGTGCGCACCCGGGGCAAACCGAGCTCCGACTTCGTGCGCACCTTGGAGCGCACAAAGGGTGCGCAACCCAGCCAAGGTGTGCGCACCCCGGGCAAACCGAGCTCTGAATCGTGCGCACCTTGGAGCACACTTCGGAGCCCTCCTTGGTGCGCACCGATGTTGCGCACCTCGGAGCGCACCCGGGGAAAACAATGCAATTAACCCGACTTTCGACTTCGTGGGCACCTCGGAGCGCTCTCGGGTTCGCACCTCGGAGCACACCGAGGTGCGCACCTTTGATGCGCTGCCTTCACCAATTTCCAGAAAAGGCAAGAAAACATTGAGAAGGTGTGCGCACCGAGGTGCCCACCCTGGCGAAGGTGCACGCGAGGTGCGCACCCGGGGCAAACCGGGCTCCGACTTCGTGCACGCCATGCTGCGCACCTTGGAGGGCCATGGTGCGCACCTTGGAGCACACTTCGGAGCGCTCAATGGTGCCCAACCCAGCCAAGGTGCCCACCGCGGCGAAGGTGCACGCGAGGTGCGCACCCGGGGCAAACCGGGCTCCGACTTCGTGCACGCCGCACCTTGGAGCACACTTCGGAGCGCTCCTTGGTGCGCACCAGGGCGCGCAACCCAGCCGAGGTGCCCACCCCGGCGAAGGTGCACGCGGGGTGCGCACCCGGGGCAAACCGGGCTCCGACTTCGTGCACGCCATGGTGCCCACCGCGCCAAGGTGCACGCGAGGTGCGCACCCGGGGCAAACCGGGCTCCGACTTCGTGCACGCCGCACCTTGGAGCACACTTCGGAGCGCTCCTTGGTGCGCACCAGGGCGCGCAACCCAGCCGAGGTGCCCACCCCGGCGAAGGTGCACGCGAGGTGCGCACCCGGGGCAAACCGGGCTCCGACTTCGTGCACGCCATGGTGCCCACCGCGGCGAAGGTGCACGCGAGGTGCGCACCCGGGGCAAACCGGGCTCCGACTTCGTGCACG
>NW_026729362.1:20000-52500 GCF_030272615.1 Cryptomeria japonica | reverse complement strand
CTGCAGGGTCGACTCAGAGAGGTCTATGCATGTGAGAGGCTGAAAGCAAGGTCAACTCGGAGCGGTCTATGCATCGGGCGCGCTTGGGGCGACTACCAGTGCCAACCCCTTATCCCGCGACGCGTCCGACAAAGAGAACGTTCCAAGGCGGCAGAGGAGGTTACCAGCCGAAGGATGCAGTAGCAATAACAGGTATAGTTCCGCGGCGGCCGAGAAGACTCACCGCATAGGAATCGGGATGCGAGGCGAGGGATGCGGCGGGAAGGCCCCGACGGCTAAACGGAAGAGGCTGCAGGGCCGCCTCGGAATGGTCCAAGCATCGGACGCGATTGGGACGACTACCAGTGCCAACCCCTTATCCCGCGATGCGTCCGATACACAGATAGTTCCAAGGCGGCCGAGGAGCCTCACCGCATATCAATCGGGGTGCGAGGCGAGGGATGGGGCGGGAAGGCCCCAACGGCTAGACGGAAGAGGCTTCAGGGCCACCTCGGAATGCTCCAAGCATCGGACGCGCTTGGGGCGACTACCAGTGCCAACCCCTTATCCCGCGATGCGTCCGATACACAGATGGTTCCAAGGCGGCCGAGGAGCCTCACCGCATAGCAATCGGGGGTGCGAGGCGAGGGATGGGGCGGGAAGGCCCCAACGGCTAGACGGAAGAGGCTTCAGGGCCGCCTCGGAATGGTCCAAGCATCGGACGCGCTTGGGGCGACTACCAGTGACAACCCCTCATCCCGCGATGCGTCCGATACGAAGATGGTTCCAAGGCGGCCGAGGAGCCTCACCGCATAGCAATCGGGGTGCGAGGTGGGGGATGCGGCGAGATGGCCCCAACGGCTAGACGGAAGAGGCCACAGGGCCGCGTCGGAATAGTCCAAGCATCGGACGCGCTTGGGGCGACTACCAGTGACAACCCCTTATCCCGCGATGCGTCCGATACGAAGATAGTTCCAAGGCGGCCGAGGAGCCTCACCGCATAGCAATCCGGGTGCGAGGTGGGGGATGCGGCGAGATGGCCCCAACGGCTAGACGGAAGAGGCTGCAGGGCCGCCTCGGAATAGTCCAAGCATCGGACGCGCTTGGGGCGACTACCAGTGACAACCCCTTATCCCGCGATGCTTCCGATACGAAGACAGTTCCAAGGCGGCCGAGGAGCCTCACCGCATAGCAATGGGGGTGCGAGGTGAGGGATGCGGCGAGATGGCCCCAACGGCTAGACGGAAGAGGCCACAGGGCCGCCTCGGAATAGTCCAAGCATCGGACGCGCTTGGGGCGACTACCAGTGACAACCCCTTATCCCGCGATGCATCCGATACGAAGATAGTTCCCAGGCGGCCGAGGAGCCTCACCGCATAGCAATCGGGGTGCGAGGCGAGGGATGCGGCGAGATGGCCCCAAAGGGTAGACGGAAGAGGCTGCGGGGCCGCCTCGGAATAGTCCAAGCATCGAACGCGCTTGGGGCGACTACCACTGCCAACCCCTTATCCCGCGATGCGTCCGATACACAGATAGTTCCGAGGCGGCCGAGGAGCTGGGGGATGCGGCGAGATGGCCCCAACGGCTAGACGGAAGAGGCTGCAGGGCCGCCTCGGAATAGTCCAAGCATCGGACGCGCTTGGGGCGACTACCAGTGACAACCCCTTATCCCGCGATGCGTCCGATACACAGATAGTTCCGAGGCGGCCAAGGAGCCTCACCGCATAGCAATCGTGGTGCGAGGTGGGGGATGCAGCGAGATGGCCCCAACGGCTAGACGGAAGAGGCTGCAGGGCCGCCTCGGAATGGTCCAAGCATCGGACGCGCTTGGGGCGACTACCACTGCCAACCCCTTATCCCGCGATGCGTCCGATACACAGATAGTTCCAAGGCGGCCGAGGAGCCTCACCGAATAGCAATCGGGGTGCGAGGCGAGGGATGCGGCGAGAAAGCCCCAACGGCTAGAGGGAAGAGGCTTCAGGTCCGCCTCGGAATGGTCCAAGCATCGGACGCGCTTGGGGCGACTACCAGTGACAACCCCTTATCCCGCGACGCGTCCGATACACAGATAGTTCCAAGGCGGCCGAGGAGCCTCACCGCATAGCAATCGGGGTGCGAGGCGAGGGATGCGGCGAGAAGGACCCAACGGCTAGACGGAAGAGGCTTCAGGGCCGCCTCGGAATGGTCCAAGCATCGGACGCGCTTGGGGCGACTACCAGTGACAACCCCTTATCCCGCGACGCGTCCGATACACAGATAGTTCCAAGGCGGCCGAGGAGCCTCACCGCATAGCAATCGGGGTGCGAGGCGAGGGATGCGGCGAGAAGGACCCAACGGCTAGACGGAAGAGGCTTCAGGTCCGCCTCGGAATGGTCCAAGCATCGGACGCGCTTGGGGCGACTACCAGTGACAACCCCTTATCCCGCGACGCGTCCGATACACAGATAGTTCCAAGGCGGCCGAGGAGCCTCACCGCATAGCAATCGGGGTGCGAGGCGAGGGATGCGGTGAGAAGGACCCAACGGCTAGACGGAAGAGGCTTCAGGGCCGCCTCGGAATGGTCCAAGCATCGGACGCGCTTGGGGCGACTACCAGTGACAACCCCTTATCCCGCGATGCGTCCGATACACAGATAGTTCCAAGGCGGCCGAGGAGCCTCACCGCATAGCAATCGGGGTGCGAGGCGAGGGATGCGGCGAGAAGGACCCAACGGCTAGACGGAAGAGGCTTCAGGGCCGCCTCGGAATGGTCCAAGCATCGGACGCGCTTGGGGCGACTACCAGTGACAACCCCTTATCCCGCGACGCGTCCGATACACAGATAGTTCCAAGGCGGCCGAGGAGCCTCACCGCATAGCAATCGGGGTGCGAGGCGAGGGATGCGGCAAGAAGGACCCAACGGCTAGACGGAAGAGGCTTCAGGGCCGCCTCGGAATGGTCCAAGCATCGGACGCGCTTGGGGCGACTACCAGTGACAACCCCTTATCCCGCGACGCGTCCGATACACAGATAGTTCCAAGGCGGCCGAGGAGCCTCACCGCATAGCAATCGGGGTGCGAGGCGAGGGATGCGGCGAGAAGGACCCAACGGCTAGACGGAAGAGGCTTCAGGTCCGCCTCGGAATGGTCCAAGCATCGGACGCGCTTGGGGCGACTACCAGTGACAACCCCTTATCCCGCGACGCGTCCGATACACAGATAGTTCCAAGGCGGCCGAGGAGCCTCACCGCATAGCAATCGGGGTGCGAGGCGAGGGATGCGGCGAGAAGGACCCAACGGCTAGACGGAAGAGGCTTCAGGGCCGCCTCGGAATGGTCCAAGCATCGGACGCGCTTGGGGCGACTACCAGTGACAACCCCTTATCCCGCGACGCGTCCGATACACAGATAGTTCCAAGGCGGCCGAGGAGCCTCACCGCATAGCAATCGGGGTGCGAGGCGAGGGATGCGGCGAGAAGGACCCAACGGCTAGACGGAAGAGGCTTCAGGGCCGCCTCGGAATGGTCCAAGCATCGGACGCGCTTGGGGCGACTACCAGTGACAACCCCTTATCCCGCGATGCGTCCGATACACAGATAGTTCCAAGGCGGCCGAGGAGCCTCACCGCATAGCAATCGGGGTGCGAGGCGAGGGATGCGGCGAGAAGGACCCAACGGCTAGACGGAAGAGGCTTCAGGGCCGCCTCGGAATGGTCCAAGCATCGGACGCGCTTGGGGCGACTACCAGTGACAACCCCTTATCCCGCGACGCGTCCGATACACAGATAGTTCCAAGGCGGCCGAGGAGCCTCACCGCATAGCAATCGGGGTGCGAGGCGAGGGATGCGGCGAGAAGGACCCAACGGCTAGACGGAAGAGGCTTCAGGGCCGCCTCGGAATGGTCCAAGCATCGGACGCGCTTGGGGCGACTACCAGTGACAACCCCTTATCCCGCGACGCGTCCGATACACAGATAGTTCCAAGGCGGCCGAGGAGCCTCACCGCATAGCAATCGGGGTGCGAGGCGAGGGATGCGGCGAGAAGGACCCAACGGCTAGACGGAAGAGGCTTCAGGGCCGCCTCGGAATGGTCCAAGCATCGGACGCGCTTGGGGCGACTACCAGTGACAACCCCTTATCCCGCGACGCGTCCGATACACAGATAGTTCCAAGGCGGCCGAGGAGCCTCACCGCATAGCAATCGGGGTGCGAGGCGAGGGATGCGGCGAGAAGGACCCAACGGCTAGACGGAAGAGGCTTCAGGGCCGCCTGGGAATGGTCCATGCATCGCACGCGCTTGGGGCGACTACCAGTGACAACCCCTTATCCCGCGACGCGTCCGATACACAGATAGTTCCAAGGCGGCCGAGGAGCCTCACCGCATAGCAATCGGGGTGCGAGGCGAGGGATGCGGCGAGAAGGACCCAACGGCTAGACGGAAGAGGCTTCAGGGCCGCCTCGGAATGGTCCAAGCATCGGACGCGCTTGGGGCGACTACCAGTGACAACCCCTTATCCCGCGACGCGTCCGATACACAGATAGTTCCAAGGCGGCCGAGGAGCCTCACCGCATAGCAATCGGGGTGCGAGTCGAGGGATGCGGCGAGAAGGACCCAACGGCTAGACGGAAGAGGCTTCAGGGCCGCCTCGGAATGGTCCAAGCATCGGACGCGCTTGGGGCGACTACCAGTGACAACCCCTTATCCCGCGATGCGTCTGATACACAGATAGTTCCAAGGCGGCCGAGGAGCCTCACCGCATAGCAATCGGGGTGCGAGGCAAGGGATGCGGCGAGAAGGACCCAACGGCTAGACGGAAGAGGCTTCAGGGCCGCCTCGGAATGGTCCAAGCATCGGACGCGCTTGGGGCGACTACCGTTGCCAACCCCTTATCCCGCGATGCGTCTGATACACAGATAGTTCCGAGGCGGCCGAGGAGCCTCACCGCATAGCAATCGGGTTGCGAGGCAGATTATTGGGAAGGGAACCCCCTGGGATGCGGCTCAAGCAGTGCCCAAAGGGACTGGAATGCGGAATCACATCGAGAGACCCAAATGCTATACGAGGGCTCAAATCGAATTATCGATTTGGCCACGACATGGACGCATCGGAACGACTACCTTTGCCGAACCACTCGCAATTGCATCCATACCGAAACCAATAGACATTTCCGTTAGAGCCCTCGCATAGCATTCGGGAATCTCGCATGCCCCTCTAAATCGACCAATGCTGGCGCTCAACGAAAATCCGAGCGCTACCACCGTTCGAGCGCCAGCATTGGTCGAGTTAGAGGGGCACGGGGGAGAATGCTCCAGTCAACACCTCCCCTATATAAGTTATTTGTCCGATTCTCGCACAACCGTAGTCTGCCTCGTCGAATCAAACAACGGTCCCAGATTCCGACTTCCGTTCCGTAGAGACCCAAAAGCTAGATGGAGGCTCGCAAGAAAGAGAGTCGGCGCATAGCAATCGGGTTTCTCGAACGTTTAGGGACCGAGCTCACTTGCGGATAGGGCAAAATCCGCCAAGCAACCCAAAAGCTAGACGGGGGCTCGAATCGAATCGCCTAGGCGGCCACAACAACGACGTGTTGGATCGACTACCAGTGCCAAACCATTCAGCAAGACTAGTCTGTGTCGAGGCCGGATAGAGATTCTCAGAGAGCGCCCGTATAGCATTTAGGAGACCTGCCGCGTCCCTCACACTCGACAAATGGTGGTGCACGTTTATAAATCCGAGCGATCCCAACCCTTTCAAGCACCAACATCGGTCGAGATAGAGGGGCACGGAGGGGGCTGCGTGAGACAACACAGTCCCCTATATAAGTTATTTGTCCGATTCTCACACATCCGAAGAATGGTCATCAAATCGGACAACAGCCCAAACTTCCGACTTCCGTCCCAGAAAGCCCAAGAGCTATCTAAAACGTTCATGGCCGGAACTCGATCGCGGCTATACCAGTCCGCCAAGCAACCCAAAAGCTAGACTGGAGCTCTAGTCGAATCACCTCTGTGGCCATTGCAAGGACGTGTTGGAGCGACTACCATTGCCGAACCATTCCGCAGGTCGAGTCCATACCAAGGCCGCATAGAGATTCACGATGAGCTCCTGCATAGCAATCAGGAGACTTGCCGTGTCCATCACAATCGATAAATCCTGGTGCAAGATTTTTGCATCCGAGCGCTCCAACCAGTCGAGCACCAGCATCAATCGACATAAACGGGCACGGGGGGAGGATGCTCGAGAACACTACCTCCCCTATATAAGTTATTTGTCCGATTCTCAAGCAGCCGAAGTCTGGTCATCGAATCGGGTCAAAGACCACAACTTCCGACTTTACCCACAATGCAAGTCATCGAATCGAACATCGGCCCCCGAGTCGGACTCCATGCGTATGTCAGGTCATCGGACCCAAATTCCGCCTTCCTGCGCATGGCGGGCCATCAATATCAACTCGGTCATCGGACCCAAACTCCGCCTTTCTGCGCATGGCACGCCTTCAAATCGGTCATCGGACCCAAATTCCGCCTTCCTGTGCATGGCGGGCCATCAACATCAACTCGGTCATCGGACCCAAATTCCGCCTTTCTGCGCATGGCACGCCATCAACTCGGTCATCGGACCCAAATTCCGCCTTCCTGCGCATGGCAGGTCATCGGACACAAATTCAGACCTCGCCAATATGCCTACGTATCGAATCGGTCATCGGACCCAACTTCCGACTTCATCCATACTGTAGGGTCTTTGAGGTTGGCGCGGTGCGCTCAACCCGGGGAGTCGACCCATCGAAGCATACACCTCCCCTATATAAGCTATTTGTCCGATTCCCACACCTGTGTAGTTTGCACCTCTGACCAGGACATCGACCCCAACTTCCGAACTCGACTGCAACGACGGCACCAGCGCCTTGGTGCGCACCTTGCGACGCACAGTCCCAACATTCGCCTTCCTGCACATGGCAGGTCATCGGACCCAAATTCCGACCTCGCGAGTATGCCTACATATCGAATCGGTCATCGGACACAACTTCCGACTTCATCCATACCGTAGGGTCTTTGAGGTTGGCGCGGTGCGCTCAACCCGGGGAGTCGACCCAACGAAGCATACACCTCCCCTATATAAGCTATTTGTCCGATTCCCACACCTGTGTAGTTTGCACCTCCGATCAGGACATCGACCCCAACTTCCGAACTCGCCTGCAACGACCGAACCAGCGCCTTGGTGCGCACCTTGCAACGCACAGTGCCAACATTCGCCTTCCTGCACATGGCAGGTCATCGGACCCAAATTCCGACCTCGCGAGTATGCCTACATATCGAATCGGTCATCGGACCCAACTTCCGACTTCATCCATACCGTAGGGTCTTTGAGGTTGGCGCGGTGCGCTCAACCCGGGGAGTCGACCCAACGAAGCATACACCTCCCCTATATAAGCTATTTGTCCGATTCCCACACCTGTGTAGCTTGCACCTCCGATCAGGACATCGACCCCAACTTCCGAACTCGACTAAAAAGACCGCACCAGCACCTTGGTGTGCACCTTGCAACGCACAGTGCCAACATTCGCCTTCCTGCACATGGCAGGTCATCGGACCCAAATTCCGACCTCATGAGCATACCTACTAATCGAATCGGTCATCGGACCCAACTTCCGACTTCATCCATACCGTAGGGTCTTTGAGGTTGGCGCGGTGCGCTCAACCTGGGGAGTCGACCCATCGAAGCATACACCTCCCCTATATAAGCTATTTGTCCGATTCCGACACCTGTGTAGTTTGCACCTCCGCTCAGGACATCGACCCCAACTTCCGAACTCGCCTGCAACGACCGAACCAGCGCCTTGGTGCGCACCAAAAGTGCGCACTTTTGGAGGGCACTTTTGTGCGCTCCAAAGGTGCGCACTTTTGGAGGGCACTTTTGTGCGCTCCAAAGGTGCGCACTTTTGGAGGGCACTTTTTGGAGGGCACTTTTGTGCGCTCCAAAGGTGCGCACTTTTGGAGGGCACTTTTTGGAGGGCACTTTTCTGCGCTCCAAAGGTGCGCACTTTTGGAGGGCACTTTTTGGAGGGCACTTTTCTGCGCTCCAAAGGTGCGCACTTTTGGAGGGCACTTTTTGGAGGGCACTTTTCTGCGCTCCAAAGGTGCGCACTTTTGGAGGGCACTTTTTGGAGGGCACTTTTCTGCGCTCCAAAGGTGCGCACTTTTGGAGGGCACTTTTGTGCACTCCAAAGGTGCACACTTTTGGAGGGCACTTTTTGGAGGGCACTTTTCTGCACTCCAAAGGTGCGCACTTTTGGAGGGCACTTTTTGGAGGGCACTTTTGTGCGCTCCAAAGGTGCGCACTTTTGGAGGGCACTTTTTGGAGGGCACTTTTGTGCGCTCCAAAGGTGCGCACTTTTGGAGGGCACTTTTGTGCACTCCAAAGGTGCGCACTTTTGGAGGGCACTTTTCCTGCGCTCCAAAGGTGCACACCTAGGTGAGCACCTTCGACCACACCTTGTAGCACACCAAACTCTGACTTTCGACTTCATCCGCAATGCAGGGTCTTTGAGGTTGGCGCAATGCGCACAACCAGGGGAGTCGACCCATCAAACCCAACACCTCCCCTATATAAGCTATTTGTCTGATTCTCATACATGCGTAGCCTGCAGGAGCAATTAGGACATCGACCCCAACTTTCGGCTTCTAAACGAAAACAAGGTCTTTGAGGTTGGTGTAATGCGAACAACTAGGGGAGTCAACCCATCAAACCCAACACCTCCCCTATATAAGCTATTTGTCTGATTCTCATACATGTGTAGTCTACAGGAGCAATTAGGACATCGACCCCAACTTTTGACTTCTTAACGAAAACAAGGTCTTTGAGGTTGACGTAATGCGCACAACCAGGGGAGTCGACCCATCAAACCCAACACCTCCCCTATATAAGCTATTTGTCCGATTCTCATACATGTGTAGCCTACAGGAGCCATTAGGACATTGACCCCAACTTTTGACTTCTTAACGAAAACAAGGTCTTTGAGGTTGGCGTAATGCGCACAACCAAGGGAGTTGACCCATCAAACCCAACACCTCCCCTATATAAGCTATTTGTCTGATTCTCATACATGTGTAGCCTGCAACAACGATTAGGACATCCACCCCAACTTCTGAATTCGTCTGCGTTGACCGCACCAAAGGTGCACGCCTTGGTGCTCACCAAAATCCGACTTCCGACTTCTTCTGCTATGCGGGGTCTTTGAGGTTGGCGCAGTGCGCACAACCAGGGGAGTCAACCCACCGAATGCAACACCTCCCCTATATAAGCTATTTGTCTGATTCTCATACATGCGTAGACTGCAGCAATGATTAGGACATCCACCCCAACTTTTGACTTCTTAAACAAGACAGGGTCTTTGAAGTTGGTGCAGTGCACACAACCAGGGGAGTCGACCCATCAAACGCAACACCTCCCCTATATAAAGCTATTTGTCCGATTCTCATACGTGTAGTCTGCAGCAGCGATTAGGACATCGACCCCAACTTCCGAATTCGTTTGCATTGACCGCACCAAAGGTGCACGCCTTGGTGTGCACCTTGGAGTGCACTTTGGTGCTCACCTCGGTGCACACTTTGGTGTGCACCTCGGTGTGCACCAAAGGTGCGCACCTTGGAGCGCACCAAAGGTGTACACTTTGGAGCGCACCACATAGGGTCTTTGAGAGGTTGGCGCAGTGCGCACACCAAGGTGGGTGTTGAGGTGCGTGCCGAGGTGGGTGGGTGCTAGGGTGCGCTCCATGGTGGGTGCCAGGGTGGGTGCGTGCTAGGGTGGATTCCAAAGAGGGTCATAGGGTGGGTGCCAAGGTGGGTTGGTGATATAGTGGGTTCAAAGGTGGGTACTAGGGTGGGTTCCAAGGTGGGTCACAAGTTGGGTGCCAGGATGCGTGGGTGTTAGGTTGGGTGCCAAGGTGGGCTCCTGCGTGGGTGGGTGCTAGGGTGGGTTTCAAGGTGGACGCGAGGGCGGGTGCCAAGGTGGGTAACAAGTTGGGTGTTAGGATGGGTGAGTGCTAGAGTGGGTGCCAAGGTGGGTGGGTGCTAAGGTGGATGCCAAGGTGGTTCACAGGGTGGGTGGGTTCTAGGGTGAGTTCCAAGGTGGGTCACAGGTTTAGTGCTAGGGTGCGTGTCAAGGCGGGTGTCGAGGTGCCTGGGTGCTAGGGTGTGGATGCCAATGTGGGTCATAGGGTGGGTACTAGGGTGGGCTGCAATGTGGGTGCCAAGGTGGGTAACATGCTCGGTTGGTTCTAAATTGGGTGTCAGGGTGGGTGTGCACCCACCTTGCCCGAGGTGGGTGCCAAGGTGCCAGTGTGGGTGGGTGCTAAGGTGGATGCCAAGGTGGGTGAGAAGGTGGGTGATAGGTTGAGTGGTAGGATGGGTGGGTGCCAAGATGGGTCACAGGGTGGGTGCAAGGGTGGGTAGGTGCTAGGGTTGGTGTCAGGGTGGGTGGGTGCTAGGTTGGGTTCCAAGGTGGGTGCGAGGGTGAGTGTCAAGGTGGGTCACAGGTTAGGTGCTAGGATGGGTGAGTGCTAGGGTGCAAAGGTGCCAGGGTGGGTGCTAGGATGGGTCGATGCTAGGGTGAGTGGCAAGGTGGGTCCACAAGTGTCAAGGTGGGTGCCGAGGTGGGTGCCAACTTGGGTTCCAAGGTGGGTGCCAAGTGGGCGACTGCTATGGTGGATGCCAAGGTGGGTCACGGGGTGGGTGCCAAGTTGCTAGGTTGTGTTCCAAGGTGGGTGCCAACGTGGCTGCTAGGGTGCGTGGGTTAAAGGGTGTGTCACAACGTGGGTGCCAGGATGGGTGCGCACCCACACTGGCCAAGACGGGTGCAAGGTTGGGTTCCAAGCCCGGTCACAGGCTGGGTGCTAGGATGGGTGGGTGCCAAGGTGGGCACCAGGGTGGGTGCACCCACCCTGGCCAAGGTGGGTCACGGGGTGGGTCCTAGGGTGGGTAACAGGGTGGGTACTAAGGTGCGTGCCAAGGTGGGTCATGGGGTGGGTGCCAAGGTGGGCACCAGGGTGGGTGTGCACCAACCCTAGCCAGGGTAGGTCACGGGGTGGTTGTCGGGGTGGGCGTCAAGGAGCCAAGGTGGGTGGCAAGTAGCCAAGTTGCGTGCCAAGGTGGGTGTCGGGGTGGGTGCCAAGGATCCAAGGTGGGTGCCAAGGAACCAAGGTGGGTGTCTGGGTGGGTGCCGAGGTGGGAGCCAGGGTGGGTCCCAAGGTGAGTGCAAAGGTGGGTGCCAGGGTCAAGGTGAGTGCCAATGTGGGTTCCAAGGTGCCAGGGTCAGGGTGAGTGCCAATGTGGGTTCAAAGGTGCTAAGTTGGGTGCGAGGTTGGGTGCGAGGGTGGGTGGGTGCCAAGGTGTGCTAGGTGGAAGCCCGGGTGGGTCGGCATCCCATGGGTGTCGAGTTGGGTGCCTGATGGGTGCTTCTTGTCAAGTTTTAGTCGTCGGGACTCATTTCGAGCCTTAGAGGTCGTTTCTTGTCCGGTTGCCCTGTCTTCGACCTGGGAACCCAATTTTGGTCCTCGGGTCCCATTTTTTTTTGTCTCGCATCCCACTTTTGGCCTGTGGCCTTTTCGGGGTCGATTCTCGTTTTGGGCATCAGAGCATGTTTCTTCTCCTAAAACCCAATATTTGTTTATTAAGTCTCGGAACACATTTTTGTTCTCGTGGACCCATCATGGGTCTTGGAACGCATTTGTGGTCCTTGGGTCCCATTTTGCATCCCGAAACTTGTGTTTTGGTGCTTGATCCCTATTTTGGGTGCCCACCTTGCACCAAGTGCGCACCCGGGGCAAACCGAGCGCCTTGGTGCACCGGGGCAAGATCGAGCGTGCACCCGAGGCGCCCCGAACATGCACCAAGGTGCACTCGGCCCACATGTGAGCGCAGGTCGTTGCGCCCGAGGTGGTGTGTGGGCACCGCGTTGCAGACGGGACACTGCACGCACACGACGCCCCGTCCAGGTGCACGCACGTAGGCCGGGCCGGGTGCACACCCGACGCCCTAGCAAGGTGCGCGCACCCGGGCAGGGCTCACACTTGGCGAACGGGGCGCACTTCGCGAGGGAGGGTGTGCACCTCGACGGGGGTGGGTGGCCGGGGTGGATTCGCACGTGGGTCGCGGTTTGCTAAGTACACACTGCGACAAGCTCATAACGGGTGCGATCATACCAGCGTTAGTGCACCGGATCCCATCAGAACTCCGCAGTTAAGCGCGCTTGGGCCGGAGTAGTACTGGGATGGGTGACCTCCCGGGAAGTCCCGGTGTTGCACCCTTTCTTAGTTTTTCGCCGGGCGTCGCAATGCTATTTGAATAAACCTTTTGCCCGTTTGCGTTCTCGTCGGGGCCGGGCCGGGCCGGGGTGCGCTGCCCGCACTACCGCGCGCGCGGGGGGCGACACCGAGCGCGCACCCGAGGCGCCCCGAGCACACAGGCCACGGTGCAACCCGGGCGTTGTGCGCGCACCCCGGTGCGCCCGAGGTGCTGCGCGCGCACCCAGGTGAAATCGGTGTGCACCTCGGCCAGTGCGCGCTCGGTCGAGTCGCGCACGTTGGCCAAGGTGCACGGTGATGTTTCTTACTCTAAGGTTCCGCACCAGACGCCCGGGACAGGTGAGCGAAGCTGGGCGGGGCCGGGTGCGCGGCCGGGGCAGGTGCACGCAGCTGGAGAGAGCTTTGGAGCACACCAGAGGTGCGCACCTTGGAGCACACTTCGGAGCGCACCAATGATGCGCTCCATTCAAAAGTTTCCTGAAAAGGCAAAAAAAGTTGAGATTATAGAATTTCCCACTTGAGAGATTGTAAAAAAAAAAAATTTAAAATGAAGGAAACGCGGGTGCCAAGGTGTGCGCGCCCGGGTGCGCAGCCCAGCCAAGGTGTGCGCACCAAGGCGCCCACCCTGGCGAAGGTGCACGCAAGGTGCGCACCCGAGGCAAACCGGACAATTAACCCAACTTTCGACTTCGCGCGCACCTGCGCACCTTGGAGCGCACTTCGGAGCGCTCCTTGTTGCGCACCAATCTTGGGCACCTCGGAGTGCACCATGGCGCCCACCAAGGTGCGCACCCGGGGCAAACCGAGCTCCGACTTCGTGCGCACCTTGGAGCGCACGAAAGGTGCGCACCATGGCGCCCACCAAGGTGCGCAGCCCAGCCAAGGCGTGCGCATCAAGGTGCGCACCCTGGCGAAGGTGCGCACCCGGGGCAAACCGAGCTCCGACTTCGTGCGCACCTTGGAGCGCACAAAGGGTGCGCAACCCAGCCAAGGTGTGCGCACCCCGGGCAAACCGAGCTCCGAATCGTGCGCACCTTGGAGCACACTTCGGAGCCCTCCTTGGTGCGCACCGATGTTGCGCACCTCGGAGCGCACCCGGGGAAAACAATGCAATTAACCCGACTTTCGACTTCGTGGGCACCTCGGAGCGCTCTCGGGTTCGCACCTCGGAGCACACCGAGGTGCGCACCTTTGATGCGCTGCCTTCACCAATTTCCAGAAAAGGCAAGAAAACATTGAGAAGGTGTGCGCACCGAGGTGCCCACCCTGGCGAAGGTGCACGCGAGGTGCGCACCCGGGGCAAACCGGGCTCCGACTTCGTGCACGCCATGCTGCGCACCTTGGAGGGCCATGGTGCGCACCTTGGAGCACACTTCGGAGCGCTCAATGGTGCCCAACCCAGCCAAGGTGCCCACCGCGGCGAAGGTGCACGCGAGGTGCGCACCCGGGGCAAACCCGGCTCCGACTTCGTGCACGCCGCACCTTGGAGCACACTTCGGAGCGCTCCTTGGTGCGCACCAGGGCGCGCAACCCAGCCGAGGTGCCCACCCCGGCGAAGGTGCACGCGGGGTGCGCACCCGAGGCAAACCGGGCTCCGACTTCGTGCACGCCATGGTGCCCACCGCGGCGAAGGTGCACGCGAGGTGCGCACCCGGGGCAAACCGGGCTCCGACTTCGTGCACGCCGCACCTTGGAGCACACTTCGGAGCGCTCCTTGGTGCGCACCAGGGCGCGCAACCCAGCCGAGGTGCCCACCCCGGCGAAGGTGCACGCGAGGTGCGCACCCGGGGCAAACCGGGCTCCGACTTCGTGCACGCCATGGTGCCCACCGCGGCGAAGGTGCACGCGAGGTGCGCACCCGGGGCAAACCGGGCTCCGACTTCGTGCACGCCGCACCTTGGAGCACACTTCGGAGCGCTCCTTGGTGCGCACCATGGTGCCCACCAGGGCGCGCAACCCCGCCGAAGGTGCACGCGAGGTGCGCACCCGGGGCAAACCGGGCTCCGACTTCGTGCACGCCGCACCTTGGAGCACACTTCGGAGCGCTCCTTGGTGCGCACCAGGGCGCGCAACCCCGCCGAAGGTGCACGCGAGGTGCGCACCCGGGGCAAACCGGGCTCCGACTTCGTGCACGCCATGGTGCGCACCAGGGTGCCCACCGCGGCGAAGGTGCGCACCCGGGGCAAACCGGGCTCCGACTTCGTGCACGCCGCACCTTGGAGCACACTTCGGAGCGCTCCTTGGTGCGCACCAGGGCGCGCAACCCAGCCGAGGTGCCCACCCCGGCGAAGGTGCACGCGAGGTGCGCACCCGGGGCAAACCGGGCTCCGACTTCGTGCACGCCATGGTGCCCACCGCGGCGAAGGTGCGCACCCGGGGCAAACCGGGCTAGGACTTCGTGCACGCCGCACCTTGGAGCACACTTCGGAGCGCTCCTTGGTGCGCACCATGGTGCCCACCAGGCCGCGCAACCCAGCCAAGGTGTGCGCACCAAGGTGCACGCGAGGTGCGCACCCGGGGCAAACCGGGGTCCGGCTTCGTGCACGCCGCACCTTGGAGCACACATCGGGGCGCTCCCGGGTTCGCACCGGCGTTGCGCACCGTGGTGGGCACCTCGGAGCGCACCGTGGTGGGCACCTCGGAGCACACCAAGGTGGGCAGCGAGGTGCGCACCTTTGATGCGATGCCTTCACTAATTTCCATAAAAGGCAAAAGAAAACGAGATTTTAAAATTTCCGTTTTGAAAGATAGTGAGAAAAAGGGAATGCTGGTGCCATCTTGAGCCCGCCCTGGTGCGCAGCCCAGCCAAGGTGTGCGCACCAAGGTGCCCACCCTGGCGAAGGTGCGCGCCCGGGCAATTAACCCAACTTCCAACTTCGCGCGCGCCAGGGTGGGAGCGCACCCAACAACCGGGCCTGGGAAGAGCCAATGCGAGAAACCCCACCAAACGCTCTGACAAAAAAAGAGGGGGCGCTCCAGTAACCCCGCTTCGGAGCGCACCCTGGGCAAACCCAGCCAGGGTGCCCACCCCGGCCAAGGTGCAGGCGAGGTGCGCACCCGGGGCAAACCGGGCTCCGACAACGTGCACGCCGCACCTTGGAGCACACTTCGTAGCGCTCCCGGGTGCGCACCTCAGAGCACACCAAGGTGGGCAGCGAGGTGCGCACCTTTGATGCGCTGCCTTCACTAATTTCCAGAAAAGGCAAAAAAAAGAGGAGATTTTAAAATTTCCGTTTTGAAAGATAGTGAAAAAAACGGAACGCGGGTGCCATCTTGAGCCCGCCCTGGTGCACAGCCCAGGTAAGGTGCCCACCCTGGCAAAGGTGCGCACCCGGGCAATTAACCCTACTTCCGACTTCGTGCGCGCCAGGGTGGCAACCGGGCCTGGGAAGAGCCAATGCGAGAAACCCCACCAAACGCTCCGACAAAAAAAGAGGCGGCGCTCCAATAACCCCGCTTCGGAGCGCAGCCGGGGCAAACCCAGCCAAGGTGCCCACCCCGACGAAGGTGCACGCGAGGTGCGCACCCGGGGCAAACCGGGCTCCGACAACGTGCACGCAGCACCTTGGAGCACACTTCGAAGCACTCCCGGGTGCCCACCGGCGTTGCGCACCGTGGTGGGCAGCGAGGTGCGCACCTTTGATGCGCTGCCTTCACTAATTTCCAGAAAAGGCAAAAAAAAATGAGATTTTAAAATTTCCGTTTTGAAAGATAGTGAAAAAAACGGAACGCGGGTGCCATCTTGAGCCCGCCCTGGTGCGCAGCCCAGGCAAGGCATGCGCACCAAGGTGCCCACCCGCGGTGCACACCCGGGGCAAACCGGGCTCCGACTTCGTGCAGGCCGCACCTTGGAGCACACTTCGGAGCGCTCCTTGGTGCGCACCATGGTGCCCACCAGGGCGCACCCGGGGCAAACCGGGCTCCGACTTCGTGCACGCCGCACCTTGGAGCACACATCGGAGCGCTCCCAGGTTCGCACCAGCGTTGCGCACCTTTGATGCGCTGCCTTCACTAATTTCCAGAAAAGGCAAAAAAAAACGATATTTTAAAATTTCCGTTCTGAAAGATAGTGAAAAAAACGGAACGCGGGTGCCATCTTGAGCCCTTCCTGGTGCGCAGCCCAGGCAAGTTGTGCGCACCAAGGTGCCCACCCTGGCGGAGGTGCGCGCCCGGGGCAAACCGGGCTCCGACTTCGTACACTGCATGGTGCCCACCAAGGCGCGCAACCCAGCCAAGGTGCCCACCGCAGCGAAGGTGCACGCGAGGTGCGCACCCGAGGTGCACACCCGGGGCAAACCGAGCTCCGACTTCGTGCACGCCGCACCTTGGAGCACACTTCAGAGCGCTCCTTGGTGCGCACCAGGGCGCGCAACCCAGCCAAGGTGCTCACCCCGGCGAAGGTGCACGCGAGGTGCGCACCCGGGGCAAGCCGGGCTCGGACTTCGTGCACGCCGCACCTTGGAGCACACATCGGAGCGCTCCCGGGTTCGCACCAGCATTGCGCACCTTTGATGCGCTGCCTTCACTAATTTCCAGAAAAGGCAAAAAAAAAAAAAAAACGAGATTTTAAAATTTCCGTTTTGAAAGATAGTGAAAAAAACGGAACGCGGGTGCCATCTTGAGCCCGCCCTGGTGTGCAGCCCAGGCAAGTTGTGCGCACCAAGGCACCCACCCTGGCCAAGGTGGGTCACGGGGTGGGTCCTAGGGTGGGTAACGGGGTGGGTACTAAGGTGCGTGCCAAGGTGGGTCATGGGGTGGGTGCCAAGGTGGGCACCAGGGTGGGTGTGCACCAACCCTAGCCAGGGTAGGTCACGGGGTGGTTGTCGGGGTGGGCGTCAAGGAGCCAAGGTGGGTGGCAAGTAGCCAAGTTGCGTGCCAAGGTGGGTGTCGGGGTGGGTGCCAAGGATCCAAGGTGGGTGCCAAGGAACCAAGGTGGGTGTCTGGGTGGGTGCCGAGGTGGGAGCCAGGGTGGGTCCCAAGGTGAGTGCAAAGGTGGGTGCCAGGGTCAAGGTGAGTGCCAATGTGGGTTCCAAGGTGCCAGGGTCAGGGTGAGTGCCAATGTGGGTTCAAAGGTGCTAAGTTGGGTGCGAGGTTGGGTGCGAGGGTGGGTGGGTGCCAAGGTGTGCTAGGTGGAAGCCCGGGTGGGTCGGCATCCCATGGGTGTCGAGTTGGGTGCCTGATGGGTGCTTCTTGTCAAGTTTTAGTCGTCGGGACTCATTTCGAGCCTTAGAGGTCGTTTCTTGTCCGGTTGCCCTGTCTTCGACCTGGGAACCCAATTTTGGTCCTCGGGTCCCATTTTTTTTTGTCTCGCATCCCACTTTTGGCCTGTGGCCTTTTCGGGGTCGATTCTCGTTTTGGGCATCAGAGCATGTTTCTTCTCCTAAAACCCAATATTTGTTTATTAAGTCTCGGAACACATTTTTGTTCTCGTGGACCCATCATGGGTCTTGGAACGCATTTGTGGTCCTTGGGTCCCATTTTGCATCCCGAAACTTGTGTTTTGGTGCTTGATCCCTATTTTGGGTGCCCACCTTGCACCAAGTGCGCACCCGGGGCAAACCGAGCGCCTTGGTGCACCGGGGCAAGATCGAGCGTGCACCCGAGGCGCCCCGAACATGCACCAAGGTGCACTCGGCCCACATGTGAGCGCAGGTCGTTGCGCCCGAGGTGGTGTGTGGGCACCGCGTTGCAGACGGGACACTGCACGCACACGACGCCCCGTCCAGGTGCACGCACGTAGGCCGGGCCGGGTGCACACCCGACGCCCTAGCAAGGTGCGCGCACCCGGGCAGGGCTCACACTTGGCGAACGGGGCGCACTTCGCGAGGGAGGGTGTGCACCTCGACGGGGGTGGGTGGCCGGGGTGGATTCGCACGTGGGTCGCGGTTTGCTAAGTACACACTGCGACAAGCTCATAACGGGTGCGATCATACCAGCGTTAGTGCACCGGATCCCATCAGAACTCCGCAGTTAAGCGCGCTTGGGCCGGAGTAGTACTGGGATGGGTGACCTCCCGGGAAGTCCCGGTGTTGCACCCTTTCTTAGTTTTTCGCCGGGCGTCGCAATGCTATTTGAATAAACCTTTTGCCCGTTTGCGTTCTCGTCGGGGCCGGGCCGGGCCGGGGTGCGCTGCCCGCACTACCGCGCGCGCGGGGGCGACACCGAGCGCGCACCCGAGGCGCCCCGAGCACACAGGCCACGGTGCAACCCGGGCGTTGTGCGCGCACCCCGGTGCGCCCGAGGTGCTGCGCGCGCACCCAGGTGAAATCGGTGTGCACCTCGGCCAGTGCGCGCTCGGTCGAGTCGCGCACGTTGGCCAAGGTGCACGGTGATGTTTCTTACTCTAAGGTTCCGCACCAGACGCCCGGGACAGGTGAGCGAAGCTGGGCGGGGCCGGGTGCGCGGCCGGGGCAGGTGCACGCAGCTGGAGAGAGCTTTGGAGCACACCAGAGGTGCGCACCTTGGAGCACACTTCGGAGCGCACCAATGATGCGCTCCATTCAAAAGTTTCCTGAAAAGGCAAAAAAAGTTGAGATTATAGAATTTCCCACTTGAGAGATTGTAAAAAAAAAAAATTTAAAATGAAGGAAACGCGGGTGCCAAGGTGTGCGCGCCCGGGTGCGCAGCCCAGCCAAGGTGTGCGCACCAAGGCGCCCACCCTGGCGAAGGTGCACGCAAGGTGCGCACCCGAGGCAAACCGGACAATTAACCCAACTTTCGACTTCGCGCGCACCTGCGCACCTTGGAGCGCACTTCGGAGCGCTCCTTGGTGCGCACCAATCTTGGGCACCTCGGAGTGCACCATGGCGCCCACCAAGGTGCGCACCCGGGGCAAACCGAGCTCCGACTTCGTGCGCACCTTGGAGCGCACGAAAGGTGCGCACCATGGCGCCCACCAAGGTGCGCAGCCCAGCCAAGGCGTGCGCATCAAGGTGCGCACCCTGGCGAAGGTGCGCACCCGGGGCAAACCGAGCTCCGACTTCGTGCGCACCTTGGAGCGCACAAAGGGTGCGCAACCCAGCCAAGGTGTGCGCACCCCGGGCAAACCGAGCTCCGAATCGTGCGCACCTTGGAGCACACTTCGGAGCCCTCCTTGGTGCGCACCGATGTTGCGCACCTCGGAGCGCACCCGGGGAAAACAATGCAATTAACCCGACTTTCGACTTCGTGGGCACCTCGGAGCGCTCTCGGGTTCGCACCTCGGAGCACACCGAGGTGCGCACCTTTGATGCGCTGCCTTCACCAATTTCCAGAAAAGGCAAGAAAACATTGAGAAGGTGTGCGCACCGAGGTGCCCACCCTGGCGAAGGTGCACGCGAGGTGCGCACCCGGGGCAAACCGGGCTCCGACTTCGTGCACGCCATGCTGCGCACCTTGGAGGGCCATGGTGCGCACCTTGGAGCACACTTCGGAGCGCTCAATGGTGCCCAACCCAGCCAAGGTGCCCACCGCGGCGAAGGTGCACGCGAGGTGCGCACCCGGGGAAACCGGGCTCCGACTTCGTGCACGCCGCACCTTGGAGCACACTTCGGAGCGCTCCTTGGTGCGCACCAGGGCGCGCAACCCAGCCGAGGTGCCCACCCCGGCGAAGGTGCACGCGGGGTGCGCACCCGGGGCAAACCGGGCTCCGACTTCGTGCACGCCATGGTGCCCACCGCGGCGAAGGTGCACGCGAGGTGCGCACCCGGGGCAAACCGGGCTCCGACTTCGTGCACGCCGCACCTTGGAGCACACTTCGGAGCGCTCCTTGGTGCGCACCAGGGCGCGCAACCCAGCCGAGGTGCCCACCCCAGCGAAGGTGCACGCGAGGTGCGCACCCGGGGCAAACCGGGCTCCGACTTCGTGCACGCCATGGTGCCCACCGCGGCGAAGGTGCACGCGAGGTGCGCACCCGGGGCAAACCGGGCTCCGACTTCGTGCACGCCATGGTGCCCACCGCGGCGAAGGTGCACGCGAGGTGCGCACCCGGGGCAAACCGGGCTCCGACTTCGTGCACGCCGCACCTTGGAGCACACTTCGGAGCGCTCCTTGGTGCGCACCATGGTGCCCACCAGGGCGCGCAACCCCGCCGAAGGTGCACGCGAGGTGCGCACCCGGGGCAAACCGGGCTCCGACTTCGTGCACGCCGCACCTTGGAGCACACTTCGGAGCGCTCCTTGGTGCGCACCAGGGCGCGCAACCCCGCCGAAGGTGCACGCGAGGTGCGCACCCGGGGCAAACCGGGCTCCGACTTCGTGCACGCCATGGTGCGCACCAGGGTGCCCACCGCGGCGAAGGTGCGCACCCGGGGCAAACCGGGCTCCGACTTCGTGCACGCCGCACCTTGGAGCACACTTCGGAGCGCTCCTTGGTGCGCACCAGGGCGCGCAACCCAGCCGAGGTGCCCACCCCGGCGAAGGTGCACGCGAGGTGCGCACCCGGGGCAAACCGGGCTCCGACTTCGTGCACGCCATGGTGCCCACCGCGGCGAAGGTGCGCACCCGGGGCAAACCGGGCTAGGACTTCGTGCACGCCGCACCTTGGAGCACACTTCGGAGCGCTCCTTGGTGCGCACCATGGTGCCCACCAGGCCGCGCAACCCAGCCAAGGTGTGCGCACCAAGGTGCACGCGAGGTGCGCACCCGGGGCAAACCGGGGTCCGGCTTCGTGCACGCCGCACCTTGGAGCACACATCGGGGCGCTCCCGGGTTCGCACCGGCGTTGCGCACCGTGGTGGGCACCTCGGAGCGCACCGTGGTGGGCACCTCGGAGCACACCAAGGTGGGCAGCGAGGTGCGCACCTTTGATGCGATGCCTTCACTAATTTCCATAAAAGGCAAAAGAAAACGAGATTTTAAAATTTCCGTTTTGAAAGATAGTGAGAAAAAGGGAATGCTGGTGCCATCTTGAGCCCGCCCTGGTGCGCAGCCCAGCCAAGGTGTGCGCACCAAGGTGCCCACCCTGGCGAAGGTGCGCGCCCGGGCAATTAACCCAACTTCCAACTTCGCGCGCGCCAGGGTGGGAGCGCACCCAACAACCGGGCCTGGGAAGAGCCAATGCGAGAAACCCCACCAAACGCTCTGACAAAAAAAGAGGGGGCGCTCCAGTAACCCCGCTTCGGAGCGCACCCTGGGCAAACCCAGCCAGGGTGCCCACCTCGGCCAAGGTGCAGGCGAGGTGCGCACCCGGGGCAAACCGGGCTCCGACAACGTGCACGCCGCACCTTGGAGCACACTTCGTAGCGCTCCCGGGTGCGCACCTCAGAGCACACCAAGGTGGGCAGCGAGGTGCGCACCTTTGATGCGCTGCCTTCACTAATTTCCAGAAAAGGCAAAAAAAAGAGGAGATTTTAAAATTTCCGTTTTGAAAGATAGTGAAAAAAACGGAACGCGGGTGCCATCTTGAGCCCGCCCTGGTGCACAGCCCAGGTAAGGTGCCCACCCTGGCAAAGGTGCACACCCGGGCAATTAACCCTACTTCCGACTTCGTGCGCGCCAGGGTGGCAACCGGGCCTGGGAAGAGCCAATGCGAGAAACCCCACCAAACGCTCCGACAAAAAAAGAGGCGGCGCTCCAATAACCCCGCTTCGGAGCGCAGCCGGGGCAAACCCAGCCAAGGTGCCCACCCCGACGAAGGTGCACGCGAGGTGCGCACCCGGGGCAAACCGGGCTCCGACAACGTGCACGCAGCACCTTGGAGCACACTTCGAAGCACTCCCGGGTGCCCACCGGCGTTGCGCACCGTGGTGGGCAGCGAGGTGCGCACCTTTGATGCGCTGCCTTCACTAATTTCCAGAAAAGGCAAAAAAAAATGAGATTTTAAAATTTCCGTTTTGAAAGATAGTGAAAAAAACGGAACGCGGGTGCCATCTTGAGCCCGCCCTGGTGCGCAGCCCAGGCAAGGCATGCGCACCAAGGTGCCCACCCGCGGTGCACGCCCGGGGCAAACCGGGCTCCGACTTCGTGCAGGCCGCACCTTGGAGCACACTTCGGAGCGCTCCTTGGTGCGCACCATGGTGCCCACCAGGGCGCACCCGGGGCAAACTGGGCTCCGACTTCGTGCACGCCGCACCTTGGAGCACACATCGGAGCGCTCCCAGGTTCGCACCAGCGTTGCGCACCTTTGATGCGCTGCCTTCACTAATTTCCAGAAAAGGCAAAAAAAAACGATATTTTAAAATTTCCGTTCTGAAAGATAGTGAAAAAAACGGAACGCGGGTGCCATCTTGAGCCCTTCCTGGTGCGCAGCCCAGGCAAGTTGTGCGCACCAAGGTGCCCACCCTGGCGGAGGTGCGCGCCCGGGGCAAACCGGGCTCCGACTTCGTGCACTGCATGGTGCCCACCAAGGCGCGCAACCCAGCCAAGGTGCCCACCGCAGCGAAGGTGCACGCGAGGTGCGCACCCGAGGTGCACACCCGGGGCAAACCGAGCTCCGACTTCGTGCACGCCGCACCTTGGAGCACACTTCAGAGCGCTCCTTGGTGCGCACCAGGGCGCGCAACCCAGCCAAGGTGCTCACCCCGGCGAAGGTGCACGCGAGGTGCGCACCCGGGGCAAGCCGGGCTCGGACTTCGTGCACGCCGCACCTTGGAGCACACATCGGAGCGCTCCCGGGTTCGCACCAGCATTGCGCACCTTTGATGCGCTGCCTTCACTAATTTCCAGAAAAGGCAAAAAAAAAAAAAAAACGAGATTTTAAAATTTCCGTTTTGAAAGATAGTGAAAAAAACGGAACGCGGGTGCCATCTTGAGCCCGCCCTGGTGTGCAGCCCAGGCAAGTTGTGCGCACCAAGGCACCCACCCTGGCCAAGGTGGGTCACGGGGTGGGTCCTAGGGTGGGTAACGGGGTGGGTACTAAGGTGCGTGCCAAGGTGGGTCATGGGGTGGGTGCCAAGGTGGGCACCAGGGTGGGTGTGCACCAACCCTAGCCAGGGTAGGTCACGGGGTGGTTGTCGGGGTGGGCGTCAAGGAGCCAAGGTGGGTGGCAAGTAGCCAAGTTGCGTGCCAAGGTGGGTGTCGGGGTGGGTGCCAAGGATCCAAGGTGGGTGCCAAGGAACCAAGGTGGGTGTCTGGGTGGGTGCCGAGGTGGGAGCCAGGGTGGGTCCCAAGGTGAGTGCAAAGGTGGGTGCCAGGGTCAAGGTGAGTGCCAATGTGGGTTCCAAGGTGCCAGGGTCAGGGTGAGTGCCAATGTGGGTTCAAAGGTGCTAAGTTGGGTGCGAGGTTGGGTGCGAGGGTGGGTGGGTGCCAAGGTGTGCTAGGTGGAAGCCCGGGTGGGTCGGCATCCCATGGGTGTCGAGTTGGGTGCCTGATGGGTGCTTCTTGTCAAGTTTTAGTCGTCGGGACTCATTTCGAGCCTTAGAGGTCGTTTCTTGTCCGGTTGCCCTGTCTTCGACCTGGGAACCCAATTTTGGTCCTCGGGTCCCATTTTTTTTTGTCTCGCATCCCACTTTTGGCCTGTGGCCTTTTCGGGGTCGATTCTCGTTTTGGGCATCAGAGCATGTTTCTTCTCCTAAAACCCAATATTTGTTTATTAAGTCTCGGAACACATTTTTGTTCTCGTGGACCCATCATGGGTCTTGGAACGCATTTGTGGTCCTTGGGTCCCATTTTGCATCCCGAAACTTGTGTTTTGGTGCTTGATCCCTATTTTGGGTGCCCACCTTGCACCAAGTGCGCACCCGGGGCAAACCGAGCGCCTTGGTGCACCGGGGCAAGATCGAGCGTGCACCCGAGGCGCCCCGAACATGCACCAAGGTGCACTCGGCCCACATGTGAGCGCAGGTCGTTGCGCCCGAGGTGGTGTGTGGGCACCGCGTTGCAGACGGGACACTGCACGCACACGACGCCCCGTCCAGGTGCACGCACGTAGGCCGGGCCGGGTGCACACCCGACGCCCTAGCAAGGTGCGCGCACCCGGGCAGGGCTCACACTTGGCGAACGGGGCGCACTTCGCGAGGGAGGGTGTGCACCTCGACGGGGGTGGGTGGCCGGGGTGGATTCGCACGTGGGTCGCGGTTTGCTAAGTACACACTGCGACAAGCTCATAACGGGTGCGATCATACCAGCGTTAGTGCACCGGATCCCATCAGAACTCCGCAGTTAAGCGCGCTTGGGCCGGAGTAGTACTGGGATGGGTGACCTCCCGGGAAGTCCCGGTGTTGCACCCTTTCTTAGTTTTTCGCCGGGCGTCGCAATGCTATTTGAATAAACCTTTTGCCCGTTTGCGTTCTCGTCGGGGCCGGGCCGGGCCGGGGTGCGCTGCCCGCACTACCGCGCGCGCGGGGGCGACACCGAGCGCGCACCCGAGGCGCCCCGAGCACACAGGCCACGGTGCAACCCGGGCGTTGTGCGCGCACCCCGGTGCGCCCGAGGTGCTGCGCGCGCACCCAGGTGAAATCGGTGTGCACCTCGGCCAGTGCGCGCTCGGTCGAGTCGCGCACGTTGGCCAAGGTGCACGGTGATGTTTCTTACTCTAAGGTTCCGCACCAGACGCCCGGGACAGGTGAGCGAAGCTGGGCGGGGCCGGGTGCGCGGCCGGGGCAGGTGCACGCAGCTGGAGAGAGCTTTGGAGCACACCAGAGGTGCGCACCTTGGAGCACACTTCGGAGCGCACCAATGATGCGCTCCATTCAAAAGTTTCCTGAAAAGGCAAAAAAAGTTGAGATTATAGAATTTCCCACTTGAGAGATTGTAAAAAAAAAAAATTTAAAATGAAGGAAACGCGGGTGCCAAGGTGTGCGCGCCCGGGTGCGCAGCCCAGCCAAGGTGTGCGCACCAAGGCGCCCACCCTGGCGAAGGTGCACGCAAGGTGCGCACCCGAGGCAAACCGGACAATTAACCCAACTTTCGACTTCGCGCGCACCTGCGCACCTTGGAGCGCACTTCGGAGCGCTCCTTGGTGCGCACCAATCTTGGGCACCTCGGAGTGCACCATGGCGCCCACCAAGGTGCGCACCCGGGGCAAACCGAGCTCCGACTTCGTGCGCACCTTGGAGCGCACGAAAGGTGCGCACCATGGCGCCCACCAAGGTGCGCAGCCCAGCCAAGGCGTGCGCATCAAGGTGCGCACCCTGGCGAAGGTGCGCACCCGGGGCAAACCGAGCTCCGACTTCGTGCGCACCTTGGAGCGCACAAAGGGTGCGCAACCCAGCCAAGGTGTGCGCACCCCGGGCAAACCGAGCTCCGAATCGTGCGCACCTTGGAGCACACTTCGGAGCCCTCCTTGGTGCGCACCGATGTTGCGCACCTCGGAGCGCACCCGGGGAAAACAATGCAATTAACCCGACTTTCGACTTCGTGGGCACCTCGGAGCGCTCTCGGGTTCGCACCTCGGAGCACACCGAGGTGCGCACCTTTGATGCGCTGCCTTCACCAATTTCCAGAAAAGGCAAGAAAACATTGAGAAGGTGTGCGCACCGAGGTGCCCACCCTGGCGAAGGTGCACGCGAGGTGCGCACCCGGGGCAAACCGGGCTCCGACTTCGTGCACGCCATGCTGCGCACCTTGGAGGGCCATGGTGCGCACCTTGGAGCACACTTCGGAGCGCTCAATGGTGCCCAACCCAGCCAAGGTGCCCACCGCGGCGAAGGTGCACGCGAGGTGCGCACCCGGGGCAAACCGGGCTCCGACTTCGTGCACGCCGCACCTTGGAGCACACTTCGGAGCGCTCCTTGGTGCGCACCAGGGCGCGCAACCCAGCCGAGGTGCCCACCCCGGCGAAGGTGCACGCGGGGTGCGCACCCGGGGCAAACCGGGCTCCGACTTCGTGCACGCCATGGTGCCCACCGCGGCGAAGGTGCACGCGAGGTGCGCACCCGGGGCAAACCGGGCTCCGACTTCGTGCACGCCGCACCTTGGAGCACACTTCGGAGCGCTCCTTGGTGCGCACCAGGGCGCGCAACCCAGCCGAGGTGCCCACCCCGGCGAAGGTGCACGCGAGGTGCGCACCCGGGGCAAACCGGGCTCCGACTTCGTGCACGCCATGGTGCCCACCGCGGCGAAGGTGCACGCGAGGTGCGCACCCGGGGCAAACCGGGCTCCGACTTCGTGCACGCCGCACCTTGGAGCACACTTCGGAGCGCTCCTTGGTGCGCACCATGGTGCCCACCAGGGCGCGCAACCCCGCCGAAGGTGCACGCGAGGTGCGCACCCGGGGCAAACCGGGCTCCGACTTCGTGCACGCCGCACCTTGGAGCACACTTCGGAGCGCTCCTTGGTGCGCACCAGGGCGCGCAACCCCGCCGAAGGTGCACGCGAGGTGCGCACCCGGGGCAAACCGGGCTCCGACTTCGTGCACGCCATGGTGCGCACCAGGGTGCCCACCGCGGCGAAGGTGCGCACCCGGGGCAAACCGGGCTCCGACTTCGTGCACGCCGCACCTTGGAGCACACTTCGGAGCGCTCCTTGGTGCGCACCAGGGCGCGCAACCCAGCCGAGGTGCCCACCCCGGCGAAGGTGCACGCGAGGTGCGCACCCGGGGCAAACCGGGCTCCGACTTCGTGCACGCCATGGTGCCCACCGCGGCGAAGGTGCGCACCCGGGGCAAACCGGGCTAGGACTTCGTGCACGCCGCACCTTGGAGCACACTTTGGAGCGCTCCTTGGTGCGCACCATGGTGCCCACCAGGCCGCGCAACCCAGCCAAGGTGTGCGCACCAAGGTGCACGCGAGGTGCGCACCCGGGGCAAACCGGGGTCCGGCTTCGTGCACGCCGCACCTTGGAGCACACATCGGGGCGCTCCCGGGTTCGCACCGGCGTTGCGCACCGTGGTGGGCACCTCGGAGCGCACCGTGGTGGGCACCTCGGAGCACACCAAGGTGGGCAGCGAGGTGCGCACCTTTGATGCGATGCCTTCACTAATTTCCATAAAAGGCAAAAAAAAACGAGATTTTAAAATTTCCGTTTTGAAAGATAGTGAGAAAAAGGGAATGCTGGTGCCATCTTGAGCCCGCCCTGGTGCGCAGCCCAGCCAAGGTGTGCGCACCAAGGTGCCCACCCTGGCGAAGGTGCGCGCCCGGGCAATTAACCCAACTTCCAACTTCGCGCGCGCCAGGGTGGGAGCGCACCCAACAACCGGGCCTGGGAAGAGCCAATGCGAGAAACCCCACCAAACGCTCTGACAAAAAAAGAGGGGGCGCTCCAGTAACCCCGCTTCGGAGCGCACCCTGGGCAAACCCAGCCAGGGTGCCCACCCCGGCCAAGGTGCAGGCGAGGTGCGCACCCGGGGCAAACCGGGCTCCGACAACGTGCACGCCGCACCTTGGAGCACACTTCGTAGCGCTCCCGGGTGCGCACCTCAGAGCACACCAAGGTGGGCAGCGAGGTGCGCACCTTTGATGCGCTGCCTTCACTAATTTCCAGAAAAGGCAAAAAAAAGAGGAGATTTTAAAATTTCCGTTTTGAAAGATAGTGAAAAAAACGGAACGCGGGTGCCATCTTGAGCCCGCCCTGGTGCACAGCCCAGGTAAGGTGCCCACCCTGGCAAAGGTGCGCACCCGGGCAATTAACCCTACTTCCGACTTCGTGCGCGCCAGGGTGGCAACCGGGCCTGGGAAGAGCCAATGCGAGAAACCCCACCAAACGCTCCGACAAAAAAAGAGGCGGCGCTCCAATAACCCCGCTTCGGAGCGCAGCCGGGGCAAACCCAGCCAAGGTGCCCACCCCGACGAAGGTGCACGCGAGGTGCGCACCCGGGGCAAACCGGGCTCCGACAACGTGCACGCAGCACCTTGGAGCACACTTCGAAGCACTCCCGGGTGCCCACCGGCGTTGCGCACCGTGGTGGGCAGCGAGGTGCGCACCTTTGATGCGCTGCCTTCACTAATTTCCAGAAAAGGCAAAAAAAAATGAGATTTTAAAATTTCCGTTTTGAAAGATAGTGAAAAAAACGGAACGCGGGTGCCATCTTGAGCCCGCCCTGGTGCGCAGCCCAGGCAAGGCATGCGCACCAAGGTGCCCACCCGCGGTGCACGCCCGGGGCAAACCGGGCTCCGACTTCGTGCAGGCCGCACCTTGGAGCACACTTCGGAGCGCTCCTTGGTGCGCACCATGGTGCCCACCAGGGCGCACCCGGGGCAAACCGGGCTCCGACTTCGTGCACGCCGCACCTTGGAGCACACATCGGAGCGCTCCCAGGTTCGCACCAGCGTTGCGCACCTTTGATGCGCTGCCTTCACTAATTTCCAGAAAAGGCAAAAAAAAACGATATTTTAAAATTTCCGTTCTGAAAGATAGTGAAAAAAACGGAACGCGGGTGCCATCTTGAGCCCTTCCTGGTGCGCAGCCCAGGCAAGTTGTGCGCACCAAGGTGCCCACCCTGGCGGAGGTGCGCGCCCGGGGCAAACCGGGCTCCGACTTCGTGCACTGCATGGTGCCCACCAAGGCGCGCAACCCAGCCAAGGTGCCCACCGCAGCGAAGGTGCACGCGAGGTGCGCACCCGAGGTGCACACCCGGGGCAAACCGAGCTCCGACTTCGTGCACGCCGCACCTTGGAGCACACTTCAGAGCGCTCCTTGGTGCGCACCAGGGCGCGCAACCCAGCCAAGGTGCTCACCCCGGCGAAGGTGCACGCGAGGTGCGCACCCGGGGCAAGCCGGGCTCGGACTTCGTGCACGCCGCACCTTGGAGCACACATCGGAGCGCTCCCGGGTTCGCACCAGCATTGCGCACCTTTGATGCGCTGCCTTCACTAATTTCCAGAAAAGGCAAAAAAAAAAAAAAAACGAGATTTTAAAATTTCCGTTTTGAAAGATAGTGAAAAAAACGGAACGCGGGTGCCATCTTGAGCCCGCCCTGGTGTGCAGCCCAGGCAAGTTGTGCGCACCAAGGCACCCACCCTGGCCAAGGTGGGTCACGGGGTGGGTCCTAGGGTGGGTAACGGGGTGGGTACTAAGGTGCGTGCCAAGGTGGGTCATGGGGTGGGTGCCAAGGTGGGCACCAGGGTGGGTGTGCACCAACCCTAGCCAGGGTAGGTCACGGGGTGGTTGTCGGGGTGGGCGTCAAGGAGCCAAGGTGGGTGGCAAGTAGCCAAGTTGCGTGCCAAGGTGGGTGTCGGGGTGGGTGCCAAGGATCCAAGGTGGGTGCCAAGGAACCAAGGTGGGTGTCTGGGTGGGTGCCGAGGTGGGAGCCAGGGTGGGTCCCAAGGTGAGTGCAAAGGTGGGTGCCAGGGTCAAGGTGAGTGCCAATGTGGGTTCCAAGGTGCCAGGGTCAGGGTGAGTGCCAATGTGGGTTCAAAGGTGCTAAGTTGGGTGCGAGGTTGGGTGCGAGGGTGGGTGGGTGCCAAGGTGTGCTAGGTGGAAGCCCGGGTGGGTCGGCATCCCATGGGTGTCGAGTTGGGTGCCTGATGGGTGCTTCTTGTCAAGTTTTAGTCGTCGGGACTCATTTCGAGCCTTAGAGGTCGTTTCTTGTCCGGTTGCCCTGTCTTCGACCTGGGAACCCAATTTTGGTCCTCGGGTCCCATTTTTTTTTGTCTCGCATCCCACTTTTGGCCTGTGGCCTTTTCGGGGTCGATTCTCGTTTTGGGCATCAGAGCATGTTTCTTCTCCTAAAACCCAATATTTGTTTATTAAGTCTCGGAACACATTTTTGTTCTCGTGGACCCATCATGGGTCTTGGAACGCATTTGTGGTCCTTGGGTCCCATTTTGCATCCCGAAACTTGTGTTTTGGTGCTTGATCCCTATTTTGGGTGCCCACCTTGCACCAAGTGCGCACCCGGGGCAAACCGAGCGCCTTGGTGCACCGGGGCAAGATCGAGCGTGCACCCGAGGCGCCCCGAACATGCACCAAGGTGCACTCGGCCCACATGTGAGCGCAGGTCGTTGCGCCCGAGGTGGTGTGTGGGCACCGCGTTGCAGACGGGACACTGCACGCACACGACGCCCCGTCCAGGTGCACGCACGTAGGCCGGGCCGGGTGCACACCCGACGCCCTAGCAAGGTGCGCGCACCCGGGCAGGGCTCACACTTGGCGAACGGGGCGCACTTCGCGAGGGAGGGTGTGCACCTCGACGGGGGTGGGTGGCCGGGGTGGATTCGCACGTGGGTCGCGGTTTGCTAAGTACACACTGCGACAAGCTCATAACGGGTGCGATCATACCAGCGTTAGTGCACCGGATCCCATCAGAACTCCGCAGTTAAGCGCGCTTGGGCCGGAGTAGTACTGGGATGGGTGACCTCCCGGGAAGTCCCGGTGTTGCACCCTTTTTTAGTTTTTCGCCGGGCGTCGCAATGCTATTTGAATAAACCTTTTGCCCGTTTGCGTTCTCGTCGGGGCCGGGCCGGGCCGGGGTGCGCTGCCCGCACTACCGCGCGCGCGGGGGGCGACACCGAGCGCGCACCCGAGGCGCCCCGAGCACACAGGCCACGGTGCAACCCGGGCGTTGTGCGCGCACCCCGGTGCGCCCGAGGTGCTGCGCGCGCACCCAGGTGAAATCGGTGTGCACCTCGGCCAGTGCGCGCTCGGTCGAGTCGCGCACGTTGGCCAAGGTGCACGGTGATGTTTCTTACTCTAAGGTTCCGCACCAGACGCCCGGGACAGGTGAGCGAAGCTGGGCGGGGCCGGGTGCGCGGCCGGGGCAGGTGCACGCAGCTAGAGAGAGCTTTGGAGCACACCAGAGGTGCGCACCTTGGAGCACACTTCGGAGCGCACCAATGATGCGCTCCATTCAAAAGTTTCCTGAAAAGGCAAAAAAAGTTGAGATTATAGAATTTCCCACTTGAGAGATTGTAAAAAAAAAAAACTTAAAATGAAGGAAACGCGGGTGCCAAGGTGTGCGCGCCCGGGTGCGCAGCCCAGCCAAGGTGTGCGCACCAAGGCGCCCACCCTGGCGAAGGTGCACGCAAGGTGCGCACCCGAGGCAAACCGGACAATTAACCCAACTTTCGACTTCGCGCGCACCTGCGCACCTTGGAGCGCACTTCGGAGCGCTCCTTGGTGCGCACCAATCTTGGGCACCTCGGAGTGCACCATGGCGCCCACCAAGGTGCGCACCCGGGGCAAACCGAGCTCCGACTTCGTGCGCACCTTGGAGCGCACGAAAGGTGCGCACCATGGCGCCCACCAAGGTGCGCAGCCCAGCCAAGGCGTGCGCATCAAGGTGCGCACCCTGGCGAAGGTGCGCACCCGGGGCAAACCGAGCTCCGACTTCGTGCGCACCTTGGAGCGCACAAAGGGTGCGCAACCCAGCCAAGGTGTGCGCACCCCGGGCAAACCGAGCTCCGAATCGTGCGCACCTTGGAGCACACTTCGGAGCCCTCCTTGGTGCGCACCGATGTTGCGCACCTCGGAGCGCACCCGGGGAAAACAATGCAATTAACCCGACTTTCGACTTCGTGGGCACCTCGGAGCGCTCTCGGGTTCGCACCTCGGAGCACACCGAGGTGCGCACCTTTGATGCGCTGCCTTCACCAATTTCCAGAAAAGGCAAGAAAACATTGAGAAGGTGTGCGCACCGAGGTGCCCACCCTGGCGAAGGTGCACGCGAGGTGCGCACCCGGGGCAAACCGGGCTCCGACTTCGTGCACGCCATGCTGCGCACCTTGGAGGGCCATGGTGCGCACCTTGGAGCACACTTCGGAGCGCTCAATGGTGCCCAACCCAGCCAAGGTGCCCACCGCGGCGAAGGTGCACGCGAGGTGCGCACCCGGGGCAAACCGGGCTCCGACTTCGTGCACGCCGCACCTTGGAGCACACTTCGGAGCGCTCCTTGGTGCGCACCAGGGCGCGCAACCCAGCCGAGGTGCCCACCCCGGCGAAGGTGCACGCGGGGTGCGCACCCGGGGCAAACCGGGCTCCGACTTCGTGCACGCCATGGTGCCCACCGCGCCAAGGTGCACGCGAGGTGCGCACCCGGGGCAAACCGGGCTCCGACTTCGTGCACGCCGCACCTTGGAGCACACTTCGGAGCGCTCCTTGGTGCGCACCAGGGCGCGCAACCCAGCCGAGGTGCCCACCCCGGCGAAGGTGCACGCGAGGTGCGCACCCGGGGCAAACCGGGCTCCGACTTCGTGCACGCCATGGTGCCCACCGCGGCGAAGGTGCACGCGAGGTGCGCACCCGGGGCAAACCGGGCTCCGACTTCGTGCACGCCGCACCTTGGAGCACACTTCGGAGCGCTCCTTGGTGCGCACCATGGTGCCCACCAGGGCGCGCAACCCCACCAAACGCTCGGACAAAAAAAGAGGGGCCGCTCCAATAACCCCACTTCGGAGCGCACCAGAAACCCCACTGGACGCTTGGGCAAAAAAGTAATGCGCACCCGAAGCCCC
>NW_026729362.1:0-10000 GCF_030272615.1 Cryptomeria japonica | reverse complement strand
GAGGAGGTTACCAGCCGAAGGATGCAGTAGCAATAACAGGTATAGTTCCGCGGCGGCCGAGAAGACTCACCGCATAGGAATCGGGATGCGAGGCGAGGGATGCGGCGGGAAGGCCCCGACGGCTAAACGGAAGAGGCTGCAGGGGCCGCCTCGGAATGGTCCAAGCATCGGACGCGATTGGGACGACTACCAGTGCCAACCCCTTATCCCGCGATGCGTCCGATACACAGATAGTTCCAAGGCGGCCGAGGAGCCTCACCGCATATCAATCGGGGTGCGAGGCGAGGATGGGGCGGGAAGGCCCCAACGGCTAGACGGAAGAGGCTTCAGGGCCACCTCGAATGCTCCAAGCATCGGACGCGCTTGGGGCGACTACCGAGTGCCAACCCCTTATCCCGCGATGCGTCCGATACACAGATGGTTCCAAGGCGGCCGAGGAGCCTCACCGCATAGCAATCGGGGGGTGCGAGGCGAGGGATGGGGGCGGGAAGGCCCCAACGGCTAGACGGAAGAGGCTTCAGGGCCGCCTCGGAATGGTCCAAGCATCGGACGCGCTTGGGGCGACTACCAGTGACAACCCTCATCCCGCGATGCGTCCGATACGAAGATTGGTTCCAAGGCGGGCCGAGGAGCCTCACCGCATAGCAATCGGGGGCGAGGGTGGGGGATGCGGCGAGATGGCCCCAACGGCTAGACGGAAGAGGCCACAGGGCCGCGTCGGAATAGTCCAAGCATCGGACGCGCTTGGGGCGGACTACCAGTGACAACCCCTTATCCCGCGATGCGTCCGATACGAAGATAGTTCCAAGGCGGCCGAGGAGCCTCACCGCATAGCAATCCGGGTGCGAGGTGGGGGATGCGGCGAGATGGCCCCAACGGCTAGACGGAAGAGGCTGCAGGGCCGCCTCGGAATAGTCCAAGCATCGGACGCGCTTGGGGCGACTACCAGTGACAACCCCTTATCCCGCGATGCTTCCGATACGAAGACAGTTCCAAGGCGGCCGAGGAGCCTCACCGCATAGCAATGGGGGTGCGAGGTGAGGGGATGCGGCGAGATGGCCCCAACGGCTAGACGGAAGAGGCCACAGGGCCGCCTCGGAATAGTCCCAAGCATCGGACGCGCTTGGGCGACTACCAGTGACAACCCCTTATCCCGCGATGCATCCGATACGAAGATAGTTCCCAGGCGGCCGAGGAGCCTCACCGCATAGCAATCGGGGTGGAGGCGAGGGATGCGGCGAGATGGCCCCAAAGGGTAGACGGAAGAGGCCTGCGGGGCCGCCTCGGAATAGTCCAAGCATCGAACGCGCTTGGGGCGACTACCACTGCCAACCCCTTATCCCGCGATGCGTCCGATACACAGATAGTTCCGAGGCGGCCGAGGAGCTGGGGGATGCGGCGAGGATGGCCCCAACGGCTAGACGGAAGAGGGCTGCAGGGCCGCCTCGGAATAGTCCAAGCATCGGACGCGCTTGGGCGACCTACCAGTGACAACCCCTTATCCCGCGATGCGTCCGATACACAGATAGTTCCGAGGCGGCCCAAGAGCCTCACCGCATAGCAATCGTGGTGCGAGGTGGGGGATGCAGCGAGATGGCCCCAACGGCTAGACGGAAGAGGCTGCAGGGCCGCCTCGGAATGGTCCAAGCATCGGACGCGCTTGGGGCGACTACCACTGCCAACCCCTTATCCCGCGATGCGTCCGATACACAGATAGTTCCAAGGCGGCCGAGGAGCCTCACCGAATAGCAATCGGGGTGCGAGGCGAGGGATTGCGGCGAGAAAGCCCCAACGGCTAGAGGGAAGAGGCTTCAGGTCCGCCTCGGAATGGTTCCAAGCATCGGACGCGCTTGGGGCGACTACCAGTGACAACCCTTATCCCGCGGTCGCGTCCGATACACAGATAGTTCCAAGGCGGGCCGAGGAGCCTCACCGCATAGCAATCGGGGGTGCGAGGCGAGGGATGCGGCGAGAAGGACCCAACGGCTAGACGGAAGAGGCTTCAGGGCCGCCTCGGAATGGTCCAAGCATCGGACGCGCTTGGGGCGACTACCAGTGACAACCCCTTATCCCGCGACGCGTCCGGATACACAGATAGTTCCAAGGCGGCGAGGAGCCTCACCGCATAGCAATCGGGGTGCGAGGCGAGGGATGCGGCGAGAAGGACCCAACGGCTAGACGGAAGAGGCTTCAGGTCCGCCTCGGAATGGTCCAAGCATCGGACGCGCTTGGGGCGACTACCAGTGACAACCCCTTATCCCGCGACGCGTCCGATACACAGATAGTTCCAAGGCGGCCGAGGAGCCCTCACCGCATAGCAATCGGGGGTGCGAGGCGAGGGATGCGGCGAGAAGGACCCAACGGCTAGACGGAAGAGGCTTCAGGGCCGCCTCGGAATGGTCCAAGCATCGGACGCGCTTGGGGCGACTACCAGTGACAAACCCCTTATCCCGCGATGCGTCCGATACACAGATAGTTCCAAGGCGGCCGAGGAGCCTCACCGCATAGCAATCGGGTGCGAGGCGAGGGATGCGGCGAGAAGGACCCAACGGCTAGACGGAAGAGGCTTCAGGGCCGCCTCGGAATGGTCCAAGCATCGGACGCGCTTGGGGCGACTACCAGTGACAACCCCTTATCCCGCGACGCGTCCGATACACAGATAGTTCCAAGGCGGCCGAGGAGCCTCACCGCATAGCAATCGGGGTGCGAGGCGAGGGATGCGGCAAGAAGGACCCAACGGCTAGACGGAAGAGGCTTCAGGGCCGCCTCGGAATGGTCCAAGCATCGGACGCGCTTGGGGCGACTACCAGTGACAACCCCTTATCCCGCGACGCGTCCGATACACAGATAGTTCCAAGGCGGCCGAGGAGCCTCACCGCATAGCAATCGGGGGTGCGAGGCGAGGGATGCGGCGAGGAAGGACCCAACGGCTAGACGGAAGAGGCTTCAGGTCCGCCTCGGAATGGTCCAAGCATCGGACGCGCTTGGGGCGACTACCAGTGACAACCCCTTATCCCGCGACGCGTCCGATACACAGATAGTTCCAAGGCGGCCGGAGGAGCCTCACCGCATAGCAATCGGGGTTGCGAGGCGAAGGGATGCGGCGAGAAGGACCCAACGGCTAGACGGAAGAGGCTTCAGGGCCGCCCTCGGAATGGTCCAAGCATTCGGACGCGCTTGGGGCGACTACCAGTGACAACCCCTTATCCCGCGACGCGTCCGATACACAGATAGTTCCAAGGCGGCCGAGGAGCCTCACCGCATAGCAATCGGGGTGCGAGGCGAGGGATGCGGCGAGAAGGACCCAACGGCTAGACGGAAGAGGCTTCAGGGCCGCCTCGGAATGGTCCAAGCATCGGACGCGCTTGGGGCGACTACCAGTGACAACCCCTTATCCCGCGATGCGTCCGATACACAGATAGTTCCAAGGCGGCCGAGGAGCCTCACGCATAGCAATCGGGGTGCGAGGCGAGGGATGCGGCGAGAAGGACCCAACGGCTAGACGGAAGAGGCTTCAGGGCCGCCTCGGAATGGTCCAAGCATCGGACGCGCTTGGGGCGAACTACCAGTGACAACCCCTTATCCCGCGACGCGTCCGATACACAGATAGTTCCAAGGCGGCCGAGGAGCCTCACCGCATAGCAATCGGGGTGCGAGGCGAGGGATGCGGGCGAGAAGGACCCAACGGCTAGACGGAAGAGGCTTCAGGGCCGCCTCGGAATGGTCCAAGCATCGGACGCGCTTGGGGCGACTACCAGTGACAACCCCTTATCCCGCGACGCGTCCGATACACAGATAGTTCCAAGGCGGCCGAGGAGCCTCACCGCATAGCAATCGGGGTGCGAGGCGAGGATGCGGCGAGAAGGACCCAACGGCTAGACGGAAGAGGCTTCAGGGCCGCCTCGAATGGTCCCAAGCATCGGACGCGCTTGGGGCGGACTACCCAGTGACAACCCTTATCCCGCGACGCGTCGATACACAGATAGTTCCAAGGCGGCCGAGGAGCCTCACCGCATAGCAATCGGGGTGCGAGGCGAGGGATGCGGCGAGACAGGACCCAACGGCTAGACGGAAGAGGCTTCAGGGCCGCCTGGGAATGGTCCATGCATCGCACGCGCTTGGGGCGACTACCAGTGACAACCCCTTATCCCGCGACGCGGTCCGATACACAGATAGTTCCAAGGCGGCCGAGGAGCCTCACCGCATAGCAATCGGGGGTGCGAGGCGAGGGATGCGGCGAGAAGGACCCAACGGCTAGACGGAAGAGGCTTCAGGGCCGCCTCGGAATGGTCCAAGCATCGGACGCGCTTGGGGCGACTACCAGTGACAACCCCTTATCCCGCGACGCGTCCGATACACAGATAGTTCCAAGGCGGCCGAGGAGCCTCACCGCATAGCAATCGGGGTGCGAGTCGAGGGATGCGGCGAGAAGGACCCAACGGCTAGACGGAAGAGGCTTCAGGGCCGCCTCGGAATGGTCCAAGCATCGGACGCGCTTGGGGCGACTACCAGTGACAACCCCTTATCCCGCGATGCGTCTGATACACAGATAGTTCCAAGGCGGCCGAGGAGCCTCACCGCATAGCAATCGGGGTGCGAGGCAAGGGATGCGGCGAGAAGGACCCAACGGCTAGACGGAAGAGGCTTCAGGGCCGCCTCGGAATGGTCCAAGCATCGGACGCGCTTGGGGCGACTACCGTTGCCAACCCCTTATCCCGCGATGCGTCTGATACACAGATAGTTCCGAGGCGGCCGAGGAGCCTCACCGCATAGCAATCGGGTTGCGAGGCAGATTATTGGGAAGGGAACCCCCTGGGATGCGGCTCAAGCAGTGCCCAAAGGGACTGGAATGCGGAATCACATCGAGAGACCCAAATGCTATACGAGGGCTCAAATCGAATTATCGATTTGGCCACGACATGGACGCATCGGAACGACTACCTTTGCCGAACCACTCGCAATTGCATCCATACCGAAACCAATAGACATTTCCGTTAGAGCCCTCGCATAGCATTCGGGAATCTCGCATGCCCCTCTAAATCGACCAATGCTGGCGCTCAACGAAAATCCGAGCGCTACCACCGTTCGAGCGCCAGCATTGGTCGAGTTAGAGGGGCACGGGGGAGAATGCTCCAGTCAACACCTCCCCTATATAAGTTATTTGTCCGATTCTCGCACAACCGTAGTCTGCCTCGTCGAATCAAACAACGGTCCCAGATTCCGACTTCCGTTCCGTAGAGACCCAAAAGCTAGATGGAGGCTCGCAAGAAAGAGAGTCGGCGCATAGCAATCGGGTTTCTCGAACGTTTAGGGACCGAGCTCACTTGCGGATAGGGCAAAATCCGCCAAGCAACCCAAAAGCTAGACGGGGGCTCGAATCGAATCGCCTAGGCGGCCACAACAACGACGTGTTGGATCGACTACCAGTGCCAAACCATTCAGCAAGACTAGTCTGTGTCGAGGCCGGATAGAGATTCTCAGAGAGCGCCCGTATAGCATTTAGGAGACCTGCCGCGTCCCTCACACTCGACAAATGGTGGTGCACGTTTATAAATCCGAGCGATCCCAACCCTTTCAAGCACCAACATCGGTCGAGATAGAGGGGCACGGAGGGGGCTGCGTGAGACAACACAGTCCCCTATATAAGTTATTTGTCCGATTCTCACACATCCGAAGAATGGTCATCAAATCGGACAACAGCCCAAACTTCCGACTTCCGTCCCAGAAAGCCCAAGAGCTATCTAAAACGTTCATGGCCGGAACTCGATCGCGGCTATACCAGTCCGCCAAGCAACCCAAAAGCTAGACTGGAGCTCTAGTCGAATCACCTCTGTGGCCATTGCAAGGACGTGTTGGAGCGACTACCATTGCCGAACCATTCCGCAGGTCGAGTCCATACCAAGGCCGCATAGAGATTCACGATGAGCTCCTGCATAGCAATCAGGAGACTTGCCGTGTCCATCACAATCGATAAATCCTGGTGCAAGATTTTTGCATCCGAGCGCTCCAACCAGTCGAGCACCAGCATCAATCGACATAAACGGGCACGGGGGGAGGATGCTCGAGAACACTACCTCCCCTATATAAGTTATTTGTCCGATTCTCAAGCAGCCGAAGTCTGGTCATCGAATCGGGTCAAAGACCACAACTTCCGACTTTACCCACAATGCAAGTCATCGAATCGAACATCGGCCCCCGAGTCGGACTCCATGCGTATGTCAGGTCATCGGACCCAAATTCCGCCTTCCTGCGCATGGCGGGCCATCAATATCAACTCGGTCATCGGACCCAAACTCCGCCTTTCTGCGCATGGCACGCCTTCAAATCGGTCATCGGACCCAAATTCCGCCTTCCTGTGCATGGCGGGCCATCAACATCAACTCGGTCATCGGACCCAAATTCCGCCTTTCTGCGCATGGCACGCCATCAACACGGTCATCGGACCCAAATTCCGCCTTCCTGCGCATGGCAGGTCATCGGACACAAATTCAGACCTCGCCAATATGCCTACGTATCGAATCGGTCATCGGACCCAACTTCCGACTTCATCCATACTGTAGGGTCTTTGAGGTTGGCGCGGTGCGCTCAACCCGGGGAGTCGACCCATCGAAGCATACACCTCCCCTATATAAGCTATTTGTCCGATTCCCACACCTGTGTAGTTTGCACCTCTGACCAGGACATCGACCCCAACTTCCGAACTCGACTGCAACGACGGCACCAGCGCCTTGGTGCGCACCTTGCGACGCACAGTCCCAACATTCGCCTTCCTGCACATGGCAGGTCATCGGACCCAAATTCCGACCTCGCGAGTATGCCTACATATCGAATCGGTCATCGGACACAACTTCCGACTTCATCCATACCGTAGGGTCTTTGAGGTTGGCGCGGTGCGCTCAACCCGGGGAGTCGACCCAACGAAGCATACACCTCCCCTATATAAGCTATTTGTCCGATTCCCACACCTGTGTAGTTTGCACCTCACGATCAGGACATCGACCCCAACTTCCGAACTCGCCTGCAACGACCGAACCAGCGCCTTGGTGCGCACCTTGCAACGCACAGTGCCAACATTCGCCTTCCTGCACATGGCAGGTCATCGGACCCAAATTCCGACCTCGCGAGTATGCCTACATATCGAATCGGTCATCGGACCCAACTTCCGACTTCATCCATACCGTAGGGTCTTTGAGGTTGGCGCGGTGCGCTCAACCCGGGGAGTCGACCCAACGAAGCATACACCTCCCCTATATAAGCTATTTGTCCGATTCCCACACCTGTGTAGCTTGCACCTCCGATCAGGACATCGACCCCAACTTCCGAACTCGACTAAAAAGACCGCACCAGCACCTTGGTGTGCACCTTGCAACGCACAGTGCCAACATTCGCCTTCCTGCACATGGCAGGTCATCGGACCCAAATTCCGACCTCATGAGCATACCTACTAATCGAATCGGTCATCGGACCCAACTTCCGACTTCATCCATACCGTAGGGTCTTTGAGGTTGGCGCGGTGCGCTCAACCTGGGGAGTCGACCCATCGAAGCATACACCTCCCCTATATAAGCTATTTGTCCGATTCCGACACCTGTGTAGTTTGCACCTCCGCTCAGGACATCGACCCCAACTTCCGAACTCGCCTGCAACGACCGAACCAGCGCCTTGGTGCGCACCAAAAGTGCGCACTTTTGGAGGGCACTTTTGTGCGCTCCAAAGGTGCGCACTTTTGGAGGGCACTTTTGTGCGCTCCAAAGGTGCGCACTTTTGGAGGGCACTTTTTGGAGGGCACTTTTGTGCGCTCCAAAGGTGCGCACTTTTGGAGGGCACTTTTTGGAGGGCACTTTTCTGCGCTCCAAAGGTGCGCACTTTTGGAGGGCACTTTTTGGAGGGCACTTTTCTGCGCTCCAAAGGTGCGCACTTTTGGAGGGCACTTTTTGGAGGGCACTTTTCTGCGCTCCAAAGGTGCGCACTTTTGGAGGGCACTTTTTGGAGGGCACTTTTCTGCGCTCCAAAGGTGCGCACTTTTGGAGGGCACTTTTGTGCACTCCAAAGGTGCACACTTTTGGAGGGCACTTTTTGGAGGGCACTTTTCTGCACTCCAAAGGTGCGCACTTTTGGAGGGCACTTTTTGGAGGGCACTTTTGTGCGCTCCAAAGGTGCGCACTTTTGGAGGGCACTTTTTGGAGGGCACTTTTGTGCGCTCCAAAGGTGCGCACTTTTGGAGGGCACTTTTGTGCACTCCAAAGGTGCGCACTTTTGGAGGGCACTTTTCCTGCGCTCCAAAGGTGCACACCTAGGTGAGCACCTTCGACCACACCTTGTAGCACACCAAACTCTGACTTTCGACTTCATCCGCAATGCAGGGTCTTTGAGGTTGGCGCAATGCGCACAACCAGGGGAGTCGACCCATCAAACCCAACACCTCCCCTATATAAGCTATTTGTCTGATTCTCATACATGCGTAGCCTGCAGGAGCAATTAGGACATCGACCCCAACTTTCGGCTTCTAAACGAAAACAAGGTCTTTGAGGTTGGTGTAATGCGAACAACTAGGGGAGTCAACCCATCAAACCCAACACCTCCCCTATATAAGCTATTTGTCTGATTCTCATACATGTGTAGTCTACAGGAGCAATTAGGACATCGACCCCAACTTTTGACTTCTTAACGAAAACAAGGTCTTTGAGGTTGACGTAATGCGCACAACCAGGGGAGTCGACCCATCAAACCCAACACCTCCCCTATATAAGCTATTTGTCCGATTCTCATACATGTGTAGCCTACAGGAGCCATTAGGACATTGACCCCAACTTTTGACTTCTTAACGAAAACAAGGTCTTTGAGGTTGGCGTAATGCGCACAACCAAGGGAGTTGACCCATCAAACCCAACACCTCCCCTATATAAGCTATTTGTCTGATTCTCATACATGTGTAGCCTGCAACAACGATTAGGACATCCACCCCAACTTCTGAATTCGTCTGCGTTGACCGCACCAAAGGTGCACGCCTTGGTGCTCACCAAAATCCGACTTCCGACTTCTTCTGCTATGCGGGGTCTTTGAGGTTGGCGCAGTGCGCACAACCAGGGGAGTCAACCCACCGAATGCAACACCTCCCCTATATAAGCTATTTGTCTGATTCTCATACATGCGTAGACTGCAGCAATGATTAGGACATCCACCCCAACTTTTGACTTCTTAAACAAGACAGGGTCTTTGAAGTTGGTGCAGTGCACACAACCAGGGGAGTCGACCCATCAAACGCAACACCTCCCCTATATAAAGCTATTTGTCCGATTCTCATACGTGTAGTCTGCAGCAGCGATTAGGACATCGACCCCAACTTCCGAATTCGTTTGCATTGACCGCACCAAAGGTGCACGCCTTGGTGTGCACCTTGGAGTGCACTTTGGTGCTCACCTCGGTGCACACTTTGGTGTGCACCTCGGTGTGCACCAAAGGTGCGCACCTTGGAGCGCACCAAAGGTGTACACTTTGGAGCGCACCACATAGGGTCTTTGAGAGGTTGGCGCAGTGCGCACACCAAGGTGGGTGTTGAGGTGCGTGCCGAGGTGGGTGGGTGCTAGGGTGCGCTCCATGGTGGGTGCCAGGGTGGGTGCGTGCTAGGGTGGATTCCAAAGAGGGTCATAGGGTGGGTGCCAAGGTGGGTTGGTGATATAGTGGGTTCAAAGGTGGGTACTAGGGTGGGTTCCAAGGTGGGTCACAAGTTGGGTGCCAGGATGCGTGGGTGTTAGGTTGGGTGCCAAGGTGGGCTCCTGCGTGGGTGGGTGCTAGGGTGGGTTTCAAGGTGGACGCGAGGGCGGGTGCCAAGGTGGGTAACAAGTTGGGTGTTAGGATGGGTGAGTGCTAGAGTGGGTGCCAAGGTGGGTGGGTGCTAAGGTGGATGCCAAGGTGGTTCACAGGGTGGGTGGGTTCTAGGGTGAGTTCCAAGGTGGGTCACAGGTTTAGTGCTAGGGTGCGTGTCAAGGCGGGTGTCGAG